>NW_026943832.1:1141650-1230708 GCF_035594765.1 Anolis carolinensis | reverse complement strand
GTCACTTTTTCTGGAAAATTTCATCATTTTCCAAACCCGGCGGGTCAGAAAAATCAAAATTTGGCAAGTTTTTCAGATTTGGCAGAGGTCACTTTTTCTGGAAAATTTCATCATTTTTGTCACGACCCAGGCTACAGAGCACCAATAACCATACGCAGAGGCCAGATTCTATCTAATATCTTTATTAAGGAAATATATAAGGTTAATAAAAACAAATGTAAAAGTTAGTTCAGAAACGGACCTTTCAGGGAAGGTCAAAATTAGTCCAAAAAAGCAATGTCCAATATGAAATATTATGGTCCAAAGTTGTAATCCAATAACCGAAACACTCACTTTGCCAGACAAAGTGAGGGGAATTGACAAGGTCCTTTAGTCCATAACTTGAGCCAGGCTAGGAAATAACTTGATACTTGAAACAAGGCTTGAACGTGGAACAAGGTAACTAGGAACAAGAACAAGGTCCGTGGAATAACTTGGTAAAATCCGTGGAACAAGGCAAGGATTGGTCCTGGGAAACAAGGCAAAGTCCGTAGGTAAACAAAGGCTGGGAAGCAAGGCGAAGGCTGGAAAGCAAGGCAAGGCTTGAGCAGGAGCGAGGCTTGAATCGGAGCGCGCTGTCCAGACACAACTCGCTCCGTAGGCTGACGAATTGACTCCGCGAAGCTACTACGCGGGTAAAACACCTATATAGAGTCTAACTTTCCCACCGAAGCAGTTCTCTGGGAATCAGAAACGAAAGCTAAACTCTGAGACCAGATGTTAGACTCCTTAAAGATTCTCACGAAAAGCAGTCTTAATTGGCTACATTCTTAGCTGCAATTCTCGCACTCCTGCGCGAAGCTGATTCCAAACTTCTCTGTTGTTTACAAAACTCCCGGCGCAAGAACACGGGAGAAGTAGGCTCTGGGTTTGTTTGACATACTTCTGGGAGACAACTTTCTTGCAGGTGCAAGGTTCCCAGATCTGCCTGGGAAAGATCTGGCTGAGAGGAATCCAGTTCTGACTGGGAAGGTAAAAAACCCAAGTTTTCATCTTCATCAGGAATTACAATGTCCTGAGCAGGACTACAAGGCCCATGGGTCATCACACTATCCCCCTCCTCAAGGCCCCTCCCAAACTGGGGCCCTCTCCCCGAGGCGCGAGGTCGCGGCTTGGCGGGATAGGTCTGATGAAAGCGACGGGTTAGATCAGGAGCATGGACTGTGGAGGCGTCTTCCCAAGAGCGTTCCTCAGGGCCAAAACCCACCCAGTCAATGAGATATTGCAGGCGGCGGCGGTGAAAGCGAGAATCCAAAATGTCCTCAACCTCGAACTCCTCCTCCCCATTCATCAAAACAGGAGGGGGGGCCGGTTGGTCTGTATCAGGACGCACACCATCCGCCGGAAGGAGCAGGGAACGGTGAAACACTGGGTGAATGCGCATTGAACGCGGAAGTTGGAGTTTGAAAGTCACGGGGTTTAATTGCGCCACCACTGGATAGGGGCCAATGAAACGGGCATCTAACTTCCGGCAAGGGCGGTGGGAGGGCAGAAAGCGAGTGGACAGAAAAACCCGATCTCCTACCTTGATTTCGGGGCCCGGCTGGCGATGTTTGTCCGCGTGACGTTTATAGTCCTCCTTGGCTTGGTCTAGTTGTTGGAGCAAAAGTTGTTGCACCGCTGTGAGTTCCTGCAGCCAATCCTCCGCTGCAGGAACTTCTGAAGTTTCAATGACAGGGGGAAAGAAACGTGGATGGAAGCCGTAGTTTGCAAAGAACGGTGTTTCTTTTGTAGAAGCTTGAACTCCATTGTTGTAGGCAAACTCAGACAGTGGTAACAGAGAAGCCCAATTGTCCTGTTGGTAGTTTACATAACAGCGAAGATACTGCTCCAAAGTGGCATTGGTGCGCTCCGTTTGCCCATCTGTTTGGGGATGATGAGCTGAAGATAAGCGAGAGTCTATGCCCAATAGTTTTTGTAGTGCCTTCCAAAAACGAGAGGTGAATTGAGATCCACGGTCTGTGACTAAACTCTTGGGCAATCCATGTAGTCTGAAAACATGTTGAAGGAATAGATCTGCAGTCTCTTTGGCCGTGGGGAGGCCTTCGCAGGGAATGAAATGGGCTAACTTGGTGAAAAGGTCCACCACCACTAAGATCGTGGTGAATCCACAGGAAGGTGGTAGGTCAGTGATGAAATCCGCAGAAATTATTTCCCATGGGCGAGATGGGGTAGGAAGGGGGTGTAAAAGCCCTGAGGGCTTCTCCCTTCTTATCTTGGAGCGCTGGCATACTGGGCAGGTGTTGACGTATTTTTCCACATCCTTGCGGATCTTGGGCCACCAAAAATCCCTTAGGATCAGATGCATGGTTTTAAATAGTCCGAAGTGTCCTGCTGGTTTGCAGTCATGACACAGACGAAGCGCTTTTTCCCTGCCCGGTCCGGGTGGGATATAAACATGATTTCTATAGCAAAGCAGCCCATCTTTAAGCGAAAAGGGAAAATGCAGCCCTTGGCGAAGTTGGCCCTGCGCCCAGGCATCTGCTTGCTGACTAACCCTGATTTCTTGAGCACAGATGGGTCCTGGAGTAGAGGAAGTTGAACCAATGGGAATGGATTTGGTGTTCCCCACTGTGAGCGTGGCAAAGTTCTCGGGTTGTAATAGTTGGGATTCAAAGGTCTCCTTGCGTCCTGCAGCGTATTCCGGTTTACGTGACAGGGCGTCTGCTTGCTTGGTCTGGGCTGGGGTCACATAATGAATCTGGAAGTTGAAACGTTCGAAGAATAAAGCCCAACGTTGCTGCCTCTGATTTAGTTTGCGGGCAGTTCTTAGATGTTCTAGATTACGATGATCAGTGTGGACTTCAATGGGAAATTTGGCCCCTTCTAGCCAATGTCTCCAAGTTTCAAAGGCTGCCTTTATGGCCAGTAGTTCTTTTTCCCAAATGGTGTAATTTCTCTCTGGTGTGGTTAGTTGACGAGAGTAAAAGGCACAGGGATGAAGGTGATCTCCCACCGGTTGTAAAAGTACAGCCCCAATTGCCACATCAGAGGCGTCCGCTTGCACAACAAAAGGGGTTCCAGGATTTGGGTGCTGTAGAATTGGCTGGGACGTGAATAGTTTCTTTAGTTGCTGGAACCCTTTCTCTGCTTGATCAGTCCAGCGGAAAGGCTGTTTTCCACGGATGCAGCTAGTGATGGGGTCAGACCAGCGGGCAAAATCTGGAATGAACTTGCGGTAATAGTTCGCGAACCCCAAGAAACGCTGCACCTCTTTCTTGTTAGTTGGCGCCCGCCATTCCAATACGGCTGAAACCTTGGCTGGATCCATGGAAAGCCCTAGAGGCGAGATACGGTAACCAAGGAAATCTACCTCTTGTAGATCAAAGGCGCATTTTTCCAGCTTGGCATAAAGTCCATGATCCCGCAATCGTTGTAACACCATTTTGACGTGGTTCTCATGTTCTGATTGTGATCTAGAAAACACCAAAAAATCGTCCAGGTAGATTATCAAGAACCTGTCTAGATAGTCCTGAAAAATGTCATTGACAAAATGCTGGAACGTTGCGGGAGCTCCGCATAAACCGAAATTCATAACTCGGGACTCGAATAATCCGAATTTGGTCTGGAAGGCGATCTTCCACTCGTCCCCTTCCCTGATGCGAACTAAGTTGTAAGCCCCCCGAAGATCCAGCTTGGTGTAAAACCTCCTCGAAGCCGATCCAGTAGATCCGAGATTAAGGGCAGGGGATAGCTGTTCCGCTTGGTGATATTGTTCAATGCTCTGTAGTCCACCACCAAGCGTAGTTCCCCTGACTTCTTCTTCACAAACATCACTGGGGAGGCGGCTGGGGATTGAGAGGGTCTAATGAATCCCTTACGAAGGTTTGTCTCTAAAAATTCCCTGAGAGCTTCTTGCTCTGGTTCAGTCAGGGAGTATAGATGCCCTCGCGGGATCGGGGCCCCCTCCACCAGGTCAATGGCACAGTCATAAGGTCTATGTGGGGGTAATTTCTCGGCTTCTTTTTCATTGAACACATCCCAATACTCGGAGTACTTCTTGGGCAGGGTGATGATGGGCTCGGTGTCTGTGGCATGGCAGACCTTGGCTACAAGGCAATGGTTTTGGCAGTACTGTGAAGCAAACTGCAGTTCTCTGTTGGACCAGGAGATGTTAGGGTCGTGGAGAGTCAGCCATGGAATTCCCAAAATCACAGGGAAATGGGGAACCTCGGTAACAAAGAAGGAAATCTCTTCCATATGTTCCCTTATCCACATCCTGGTGGGTTCCGACCACTGACTTACGGGGCCCGTCTTGAGGGGGCGGCCGTCTATGGCTTGCACCACACGGGCATTCTTGAAATCATGATATTGTAATCCCAGAGAGTCGGCATACTCTCTATCAATGAAATTGTTGGTAGCTCCAGAGTCTATCATGGCGTGGATCATGATGGGTCCCCTTTTTGCTGACCATAATGTGACCACGAGAAGGAACAGGACCCCGGTTGGCGGCTCTTGAATGGATTTTTTGACCGGGTTGGCGAGCCTCTCTACACCCGGTCGTTGGCTTCCCCCGCCGGCTGTGTGCCAGTCGGCTCAGACGCCTTCGTCTCCGTGGAGGACGCCGCCGCAAGACGGGCGGCAGGCTTCCCTTTGGCTGGGCACTCTCTGGCGAAGTGGCCCCCATTCCCGCAGTACCAACAGAGGTTTAGGCGTTGACGACGGGCCTTCTCGGCGGCATCTAGTCTGGGACGCACATTGCCCAACTGCATCGGCACCTCCTCGCTTCCTCTGGGGTATGGGGTTGGTGGTGGGGGTCTCCACACTGGACGTGGCTGAACGCTGGCGGGAGCGGGGGGTTTTGCCCCGGCTCTACCGCCCTGGCCTCGAACCCACTGTTTCCTGTTGGCAATCATGACTTCAGCCCGTAAACATTGATCAATGAGTGCCTCGAGGGTCTGGGGAGGATCCACCTTGGAGATTTCTTCCAGCATTTCAATGTTGAGACCCTCCCGGAATTGTCCTCTGAGGGCTACATCGTTCCAGCCGGTGTTGTGGGCCAGCACTCGGAACTCGGCTATATACTGAGACATAGGTCTGTCTCCTTGGAAAAGGCGACGGAGTTTGTGACCGGCTGCCTCCAAATTGTCCTCGATTCCCCAAGTCTCCTTGAGGTGGTCCAAGAAGTGTTGCGCTGATCTTAGGTGTGGAGAGGCTTGGTCGAACAGTGCCGTCGCCCAGTTGGCCGCTGGCCCGTCTAGAAGACTGTAAACCCACGCCACTTTGATGTCTTCTTGGGGAAACTCGGCAGCACGGGCCTCTAGATAAGCTTGACATTGGCGACGGAAAACATGAACCTTAGAAGCTTCTCCAGTAAACTTGGTTGGCAACGCCATGGCCGGGAGGCGGATTCCGCGCTCCCGCAAGCCCTTTATTTCTCCATCCTGGGCGTTGAGTCTGTCGCGGATGCGATCCACTTCGTCCTTGCTGATGGTGTAGCTCAGTGGCTGCCCACCGGGCACGGTTCCGGTAGACATTCTGGCCGAGGTTAATTGGTGCTTAGGGTGGCGGAGTCAAACTGTCACGACCCAGGCTACAGAGCACCAATAACCATACGCAGAGGCCAGATTCTATCTAATATCTTTATTAAGGAAATATATAAGGTTAATAAAAACAAATGTAAAAGTTAGTTCAGAAACGGACCTTTCAGGGAAGGTCAAAATTAGTCCAAAAAAGCAATGTCCAATATGAAATATTATGGTCCAAAGTTGTAATCCAATAACCGAAACACTCACTTTGCCAGACAAAGTGAGGGGAATTGACAAGGTCCTTTAGTCCATAACTTGAGCCAGGCTAGGAAATAACTTGATACTTGAAACAAGGCTTGAACGTGGAACAAGGTAACTAGGAACAAGAACAAGGTCCGTGGAATAACTTGGTAAAATCCGTGGAACAAGGCAAGGATTGGTCCTGGGAAACAAGGCAAAGTCCGTAGGTAAACAAAGGCTGGGAAGCAAGGCGAAGGCTGGAAAGCAAGGCAAGGCTTGAGCAGGAGCGAGGCTTGAATCGGAGCGCGCTGTCCAGACACAACTCGCTCCGTAGGCTGACGAATTGACTCCGCGAAGCTACTACGCGGGTAAAACACCTATATAGAGTCTAACTTTCCCACCGAAGCAGTTCTCTGGGAATCAGAAACGAAAGCTAAACTCTGAGACCAGATGTTAGACTCCTTAAAGATTCTCACGAAAAGCAGTCTTAATTGGCTACATTCTTAGCTGCAATTCTCGCACTCCTGCGCGAAGCTGATTCCAAACTTCTCTGTTGTTTACAAAACTCCCGGCGCAAGAACACGGGAGAAGTAGGCTCTGGGTTTGTTTGACATACTTCTGGGAGACAACTTTCTTGCAGGTGCAAGGTTCCCAGATCTGCCTGGGAAAGATCTGGCTGAGAGGAATCCAGTTCTGACTTGGAAGGTAAAAAACCCAAGTTTTCATCTTCATCAGGAATTACAATGTCCTGAGCAGGACTACAAGGCCCATGGGTCATCACAATTTTCCAAACCCGGCGGGTCAGAAAAATCAAAATTTGGCAAGTTTTTCAGATTTGGCAGAGGTCACTTTTTCTGGAAAATTTCATCATTTTCCAAACCCGGCGGGTCAGAAAAATCAAAATTTGGCAAGTTTTTCAGATTTGGCAGAGGTCACTTTTTCTGGAAAATTTCATCATTTTCCAAACCCGGCGGGTCAGAAAAATCAAAATTTGGCAAGTTTTTCAGATTTGGCAGAGGTCACTTTTTCTGGAAAATTTCATCATTTTCCAAACCCGGCGGGTCAGAAAAATCAAAATTTGGCAAGTTTTTCAGATTTGGCAGAGGTCACTTTTTCTGGAAAATTTGAGCTTTTTCCAAACCCGGCGGGTCAGAAAAATCAAAATTTGGCAAGTTTTTCAGATTTGGCAGAGGTCACTTTTTGTGGAAAATTTGAGCTTTTTCCAAACCCGGCGGGTCAGAAAAATCAAAATTTGGCAAGTTTTTCAGATTTGGCAGAGGTCACTTTTTCTGGAAAATTTGAGCTTTTTCCAAACCCGGCGGGTCAGAAAAATCAAAATTTGGCAAGTTTTTCAGATTTGGCAGAGGTCACTTTTTCTGGAAAATTTGAGCTTTTTCCAAACCCGGCGGGTCAGAAAAATCAAAATTTGGCAAGTTTTTCAAATTTGGCAGAGGTCACTTTTTCTGGAAAATTTGAGCTTTTTCCAAACCCGGCGGGTCAGAAAAATCAAAATTTGGCAAGTTTTTCAGATTTGGGAGAGGTCACTTTTTCTGGAAAATTTCATCGTTTTCCAAACCCGGCGGGTCAGAAAAATCAAAATTTGGCAAGTTTTTCAGATTTGGCAGAGGTCACTTTTTCTGGAAAATTTCATCGTTTTCCAAACCCGGCGGGTCAGAAAAATCAAAATTTGGCAAGTTTTTCAGATTTGGCAGAGGTCACTTTTTCTGGAAAATTTCATCGTTTTCCAAACCCGGCGGGTCAGAAAAATCAAAATTTGGCAAGTTTTTCAGATTTGGCAGAGGTCACTTTTTCTGGAAAATTTCATCATTTTCCAAAACCGGCGGGTCAGAAAAATCAAAATTTGGCAAGTTTTTCAGATTTGGCAGAGGTCACTTTTTCTGGAAAATTTGAGCTTTTTCCAAACCCGGCGGGTCAGTAAAATCAAAATTTGGCAAGTTTTTCAGATTTGGGAGAGGTCACTTTTTCTGGAAAATTTCATCGTTTTCCAAACCCGGCGGGTCAGAAAAATCAAAATTTGGCAAGTTTTTCAGATTTGGCAGAGGTCACTTTTTCTGGAAAATTTCATCGTTTTCCAAACCCGGCGGGTCAGAAAAATCAAAATTTGGCAAGTTTTTCAGATTTGGCAGAGGTCACTTTTTCTGGAAAATTTCATCGTTTTCCAAACCCGGCGGGTCAGAAAAATCAAAATTTGGCAAGTTTTTCAGATTTGGCAGAGGTCACTTTTTCTGGAAAATTTCATCATTTTCCAAACCCGGCGGGTCAGAAAAATCAAAATTTGGCAAGTTTTTCAGATTTGGCAGAGGTCACTTTTTCTGGAAAATTTCATCATTTTCCAAACCCGGCGGGTCAGAAAAATCAAAATTTGGCAAGTTTTTCAGATTTGGCAGAGGTCACTTTTTCTGGAAAATTTCATCATTTTCCAAACCCGGCGGGTCAGAAAAATCAAAATTTGGCAAGTTTTTCAGATTTGGCAGAGGTCACTTTTTCTGGAAAATTTCATCATTTTCCAAACCCGGCGGGTCAGAAAAATCAAAATTTGGCAAGTTTTTCAGATTTGGCAGAGGTCACTTTTTCTGGAAAATTTCATCATTTTCCAAACCCGGCGGGTCAGAAAAATCAAAATTTGGCAAGTTTTTCAGATTTGGCAGAGGTCACTTTTTCTGGAAAATTTCATCATTTTCCAAACCCGGCGGGTCAGAAAAATCAAAATTTGGCAAGTTTTTCAGATTTGGCAGAGGTCACTTTTTCTGGAAAATTTCATCATTTTCCAAACCCGGCGGGTCAGAAAAATCAAAATTTGGCAAGTTTTTCAGATTTGGCAGAGGTCACTTTTTCTGGAAAATTTGAGCTTTTTCCAAACCCGGCGGGTCAGAAAAATCAAAATTTGGCAAGTTTTTCAGATTTGGCAGAGGTCACTTTTTGTGGAAAATTTGAGCTTTTTCCAAACCCGGCGGGTCAGAAAAATCAAAATTTGGCAAGTTTTTCAGATTTGGCAGAGGTCACTTTTTCTGGAAAATTTGAGCTTTTTCCAAACCCGGCGGGTCAGAAAAATCAAAATTTGGCAAGTTTTTCAGATTTGGCAGAGGTCACTTTTTCTGGAAAATTTGAGCTTTTTCCAAACCCGGCGGGTCAGAAAAATCAAAATTTGGCAAGTTTTTCAAATTTGGCAGAGGTCACTTTTTCTGGAAAATTTGAGCTTTTTCCAAACCCGGCGGGTCAGAAAAATCAAAATTTGGCAAGTTTTTCAGATTTGGGAGAGGTCACTTTTTCTGGAAAATTTCATCGTTTTCCAAACCCGGCGGGTCAGAAAAATCAAAATTTGGCAAGTTTTTCAGATTTGGCAGAGGTCACTTTTTCTGGAAAATTTCATCGTTTTCCAAACCCGGCGGGTCAGAAAAATCAAAATTTGGCAAGTTTTTCAGATTTGGCAGAGGTCACTTTTTCTGGAAAATTTCATCGTTTTCCAAACCCGGCGGGTCAGAAAAATCAAAATTTGGCAAGTTTTTCAGATTTGGCAGAGGTCACTTTTTCTGGAAAATTTCATCATTTTCCAAAACCGGCGGGTCAGAAAAATCAAAATTTGGCAAGTTTTTCAGATTTGGCAGAGGTCACTTTTTCTGGAAAATTTGAGCTTTTTCCAAACCCGGCGGGTCAGTAAAATCAAAATTTGGCAAGTTTTTCAGATTTGGGAGAGGTCACTTTTTCTGGAAAATTTCATCGTTTTCCAAACCCGGCGGGTCAGAAAAATCAAAATTTGGCAAGTTTTTCAGATTTGGCAGAGGTCACTTTTTCTGGAAAATTTCATCGTTTTCCAAACCCGGCGGGTCAGAAAAATCAAAATTTGGCAAGTTTTTCAGATTTGGCAGAGGTCACTTTTTCTGGAAAATTTCATCGTTTTCCAAACCCGGCGGGTCAGAAAAATCAAAATTTGGCAAGTTTTTCAGATTTGGCAGAGGTCACTTTTTCTGGAAAATTTCATCATTTTCCAAACCCGGCGGGTCAGAAAAATCAAAATTTGGCAAGTTTTTCAGATTTGGCAGAGGTCACTTTTTCTGGAAAATTTCATCATTTTCCAAACCCGGCGGGTCAGAAAAATCAAAATTTGGCAAGTTTTTCAGATTTGGCAGAGGTCACTTTTTCTGGAAAATTTCATCATTTTCCAAACCCGGCGGGTCAGAAAAATCAAAATTTGGCAAGTTTTTCAGATTTGGCAGAGGTCACTTTTTCTGGAAAATTTCATCATTTTCCAAACCCGGCGGGTCAGAAAAATCAAAATTTGGCAAGTTTTTCAGATTTGGCAGAGGTCACTTTTTCTGGAAAATTTCATCATTTTCCAAACCCGGCGGGTCAGAAAAATCAAAATTTGGCAAGTTTTTCAGATTTGGCAGAGGTCACTTTTTCTGGAAAATTTCATCATTTTCCAAACCCGGCGGGTCAGAAAAATCAAAATTTGGCAAGTTTTTCAGATTTGGCAGAGGTCACTTTTTCTGGAAAATTTCATCATTTTCCAAACCCGGCGGGTCAGAAAAATCAAAATTTGGCAAGTTTTTCAGATTTGGCAGAGGTCACTTTTTCTGGAAAATTTGAGCTTTTTCCAAACCCGGCGGGTCAGAAAAATCAAAATTTGGCAAGTTTTTCAGATTTGGCAGAGGTCACTTTTTCTGGAAAATTTCATCATTTTCCAAACCCGGAGGGTCAGAAAAATCAAAATTTGGCAAGTTTTTCAGATTTGGCAGAGGTCACTTTTTCTGGAGAATTTCATCATTTTCCAAACCCGGCGGGTCAGAAAAATCAAAATTTGGCAAGTTTTTCAGATTTGGCAGAGGTCACTTTTTCTGGAGAATTTCATCATTTTCCAAACCCGGCGGGTCAGAAAAATCAAAATTTGGCAAGTTTTTCAGATTTGGCAGAGGTCACTTTTTCTGGAGAATTTCATCATTTTCCAAACCCGGCGGGTCAGAAAAATCAAAATTTGGCAAGTTTTTCAGATTTGGCAGAGGTCACTTTTTCTGGAAAATTTCATCAAAATCAAAATTTGGCAAGTTTTTCAGATTTGGCAGAGGTCACTTTTTCTGGAAAATTTGAGCTTTTTCCAAACCCGGCGGGTCAGAAAAATCAAAATTTGGCAAGTTTTTCAGATTTGGCAGAGGTCCCTTTTGGGAGTCCCGGCATCAAGGTCCGAACCACTGATAGAGTTAAAACAGGAAGGCATAAACCTTCTTTTGAAAGCAGCCCAACAACGATCCTTGGAAGACTATAATTCTTTTTGGGAAAAGAGAAAATGTATTTCTTCATTCAATACAGAACTCATAAAAGACATAAAGGGATATATTGAAAGGGAATCTGTCCTCCTGAATCAATTTAAAAGACATAAAGAAGACTTAGCAAGAAAACTCAGGCAACGAAAGGAGTCCAAGTCCCAAATGGGAATTCCTTTACAGGTTGAGACATTGAGTGAGGATCGTGACCGCTCCCCTTTAAAAACAAGGCAAGACTCGGAAGAGGAAAGGTCCCTTATTTCCTTGTCTAAAAGAAAGGAAAAGTCCCGGGAGATAGAAAGGCAAGATCCAATTGACACACAGAAAGGGGCTCCTAGAGGGCTTTCAGATCCCATTAATTCCACCTCAGCATCCGAAATTGAAGAAGAAGATGAGGAGGAGAAAATGGAAGGGCTTTCTTTTCAGTTACCGAGAAAGAGCGGCGTGGAGCTGTCTGGTGTCTCTTCCCTGCAGAGTTCTACAGAAAGCAGCAGCGAGGAAGAGCAAAAAGAGAAAGACGGTGGGCAAGAAGACCCAGAAAAGCTGGTGACTAAAGAATTTTTAAAACGACAATATGACACCGATTTCCAAAGCATGGCGGAGGAGGAAGTGGCCGATTCGGAAGCCGTGCTTTCTGAGACATCCCAGATCAAGACCCTTTCCCGAGAGAGGCAGATTATGGCTGCCTGGACAGAGTGCCTGCACACCAACTGGGGTAAAGTGACCAACATCATTTTGCCCAAAGAATTTCATAGGCATGACACTTTAAAGCTCTGGGGCTTTGCGGTGGCCCACCTGGCCTTGCCGACATCTCAGGACCGCCTGCCGAATTTCAAGAAGTACAACAGGGATCGACTTTGGGGGATCCTGGAGAAGAGCTTTCCTGTCTTAAAGGCTGTCCTCTCGGGCCTGAGAGTGGCCCAGTCCCAAAAACAAGTGGCTCATGCCCGAACCTTGTCCTTGGAAATTATCCAACACCTGCTCCTGGCCAGGAAGCCCAAGACTTCTGTCATCGTTTTACCCGATTGGCTTTCGGAGGCCCAGTTGATTAAAACTTTTCAAGAGATTCACCGGATATGGCAATGTTCTCTCGAGAATCAGACTCCTTTGGTCTGGGCCCAAGTGGACAACACGAGCAAGATGGTATCCAGAGAAGCTCTGATGGAGTGGCTCCTGACCGTTGTGGCGGATCTACGACAACGGCAGAAGATTTCCAAGCAGCTGGGCTTCGATCCGAGGGGAGAAGAAAGATGCGGATCCCAGAAAGGCATCCAGAGTGGAGAAAGAGAACAGAACCGGGTGGTGGACAACCGTTTGGGATCTCTGACGTCAACTCCTCTTTCCTTGGGAGCCAGACCCAAGGATCAGGGGAGAAAGATCCAGGAGAAAGTGAGGCAAAGAGGGGGGACTCTTAGTGATATCAGTGGTTCGGACCTTGATGCCGGGACTCCCAAAAGGGCCACGAAGAAGCCCAGAAGAGAACGGGACTGGGCAGATCAGGTGGACTCTGAACTGGGGGCAGTGGCTGAGAAAACGGGAAAGGGTTTAGGTGTTGGGGAGGAGGGATTTGGGCCGATGCTTCCAGACAGTGTGGCTGGTGGAAATGCTTTGGAGGATGTTGCGGACCCGGGGGTTTTTCCCCCTATGAAGGACTTAATTTCCATCCCAAAGCACACTGAGGAAACACTAAAGGAACTGACACCGAGACAAAGGAGTTTCCTCCAGGAACCTGAGACTATGGACAATGGGACTAGACATGCCTCGGAGGTTGACGGAGGAGCGGGTGAGATTAATGTTAGTAAAAAGTCTGGTCTAGATGAACTTCCAGAAAAAGGGGAAAGGGACCGTAGACGAGGGGGGGAGTTTCATGGGGAGGCAACTCCAGGTTCTTCGAAACCACAACAGCAGAAACGGGGAGGGAGAACCTATGCTAATGTGGCGGGGAGGGGCGGTGGGAACCCTGGCCAACGTCCCTATGGTTTTCCTAACTTGATTGAAGAGGAGGAATATCTCGACCTCTTCTTTGGCCAAGCTTCCGAGGTGAGGAACCCCAGATTGCGTTATGTGGTACGCTTCAGATACCTAGGGTCGGATCCAGAAAGAGGGTCGAGGAGTTATCTCTCAAAGAAACTCCTGAAGGATGCTTTAGAGGCCAGCAGGGAAGATGTGTTAGCAATCATTCAGCTCCCGGGGTCTAAAGAAATAGATGTTTGTCTCGCTTCCGAAAAGGTCTATAGGGATTTCTGGATGAACTGCAAAACAGTTAAAAATGTGATGCCGGATCTTTTGGCGGAATATGAGCTGATCCCGTTATTTAGGGGAGATACAAAAGTTTTGACCATAAGTTTTAGAACTACCACGATCCCTGCCCAAGACGTGGCTAGGTGGGTTTCTAAATACGCTGTCATTTTGTCAGGGCCAGATAAGAAGGAGGATGAGCAGGGCTATTGGACTGGGGAATATAGGTGTGTGGTCTCATTTAAGAACGAGGATCCCGAGTACAGACATGGGAAGCTCCCCAAATATTTCTTTTTAGGAGCAGATAGGGGGATCACTAGGTATGCTGGTCAACCGCAGGCCTGTTTCCAGTGTGGTTCTTATGACCATCAGAGGCGCCTTTGCACCTCATCCTTGTGCTCACGATGTGGGATAAGGGGCCACCACACGGCAACCTGTCACAGTAGCATTAGGTGTAATTTCTGTGGTGACTTAGGTCATACTTATTTTTGGTGCCCCCAAGCTTATTATAACCAGCAGGACGAGGGGGTCTTTGAGAAGGCCCAACATGTCGCCAAAACGGGGAAAGAACGAGCCCAGGCCAGAGAGCACACCAGAATGTTGAGGGAGGAATTGAGGACAAGGAGGGAGGACTTGCCATCTAGGAAAAGACAGGGAGTAGAAGGTTCAGAGCCTACGATGGAAAATGTCCAGAGTGAGGCAGGGGACCTCGAATGGAGCGTGGTGCAAGGAAAAGGGATCCGGAGGCAAGAGAAGGGCCAGGAGGAGAGGCAGGAAAGGGGCCCTAATGAGCAGATAAATAGATTCCACGTATTGGCAGAAAGGGAGGAAGCTGGTGGGGAAGAGGACAGATTTCCAATGGAGGAAGTGACAAATGAGGAAATGTTGGAGGCTGCTGTGGTGATGGAGAGGGGAGCAGATGTTGAAGGTCTTTTGGTGAAGGAACAGAGACAGAGGAAGAAGAAGAAGAATAAAGCAAAAAAGCAGGTGGACGAGAGGAAGAAAGAGAAAGGGGAGGTAGAGATAGTAACAACAGCGGAACAAACGGTGGAAACTTCCCTGGTTTCATCTGAAACAATGCAAGTAGGCACTGTAATTGAAGAGACACCTAGTGGAGTTTCGCCTTTGTTGTGCTCGGGAACGGAAGTTTTTACTCAGGAGACTGGGAAAGAGGCAAGGGAAGACAGACCTTTCCCTCCCCCTCCCTACCCTGGTCCCCCTGATGCCCTACCTTGCTCCCTCCCCCCTGACCACCCTCCCTCCCTCGCCCATGATCACCCTCCCCCTTCCCCCATCCCTATGAACCCCATTCCCCCATTCCCTCCTTCCCCATCGCTCCCATCCTTATTCCTATCCCAAATCTGTGAGGCTACACCTTCGGTTTCTCCGGAGGGGGTAGAAAAGATTCGGTCAGAACTAGAAGGCCAATGTTAAACATAAACAAAGTCAAAATCTTAACGTTAAACTTGTTTTGGAGGGAAAATCAGATACTTTTTTTCATTTTGGAATTTTTTTGTGTAATCTTGCAGTTAAGAATAGCTATAGTTTTCTCAATAGTTTTTTTCAATAGTATCAACAGGGCAGGTTTTGAGTCCTTTAATACCACTCGATCATGGTTTCCCTGACAATTGCCATATGGAACGTGAGAGGCCTGAGGATGGCCGCTAGGCAGAATGAGATCCTTCCATTGTTGGCAACGGGGCTGCAGGACATTGTGATCCTGCAGGAAACTCACCTGGTAAGCGAGCAGCAACGCTCCCGGGTGCAAAGGCTGTGGACAAAAGGACCGTCCTTTTGGTCTTACGGAGAGGAACATCAGGCCGGGGTGGCAGTTTTGATCAAGGCTAGGCGGGACTTGAGCGTGGACTTTGTCCTAGAAGCTTTACCCGGCAGGCTTCTGATTGTGGACTTTACCTTGCTAGAGCTCTCAAAGGATGGGGAAAAAGAGAAAAGGGCATTTCGTCTTTGTGGTTTATATGCCCCTGTTGTGGCATCGCAACGAAGGAAATTTTGGGTCCACCTGAAAGGGTACTGCTCCACTCACAGATCCTTATTGATCGCTGGGGACTTTAACAACAGGAGCAAATTGGCAGATTATTCCACCTATATTGAGAAAGACTGCAGTGGGAAAAAGTTAAACCCGTTAACCCCTGAAGAAAGACTCCTCGAGAGCTTCCTTTCAGACCGAAGTTTGAAAGACAAGGCCTTGGAAGTCACCAATCTATTGAATTTTGTCCCCCTTCCGTGTAAAAAAGCATTTATAGAACAATATTGTGATGACTTGACGTGACAGAGAATGGAATCCCTTCAGATCCCACCGCTGCCACCAATTATGTGAAGACTTGATGTGATGACAGGGATGGAACCTTTTTGGATCCCACCGCTGCCACCAAAATGCGAAGGGTTCACCTTCTACCTCTATGTATTTCACTTTTCTATGTTGTCGCTGCCACCACCTTTGAAAGATGCTTTGCTCAAATTATAAGCAACATTTGAAGAAACAGTAACTTGTTTATTTATAGTACAAAGCTTGATGGTCGCAAGAATGTTATAACTTAAGTTGAACGATGTTACTTCTGTACAGTAAGTGTTGCAAGACTTTTCAATCGTTTCACTGAGCTTAGTATGGTATTAGCTTTATAAGACTTGTTTCTTTCAGTTAGGAATACTGCCCTTCTTAAACTTAATTGATCTGTACCCGATCAAACTTGGACTGGGGAGTTTAACTGGTTAACCCTAGTCCTTCTATGACTTAGGGATGTAACCTCAGCTCTTTAGTTATTCCTACTAAAGGCTCAGCAACTTTAATTTTAGCCCTTCTCCACTAAAACTCTCTAGCTGCTCAACTTCCTCCCACAATCTCTTTATTTCGATCACACTCCTTTCCCACTGAATAGAACCAACTGCTCTGCTCAACCGACAAACTCCAACTGCCGAATTCCAACTGCTAAATTTTGAATTCTAAGGCTTCCACCAGCAAGGTGAAGCCACGCCCCTTTTCCTGGCCATGCCCCAGAGGCTCCCAGCTTCTGTACAAGAACAGCTGAAATATATAACCTTAAACAGTCAACCTAAACATAGCAATCATGAATAAAACACAATGATCATGACATCTTTACAATATGGACCTCAGGGAAGTGGGAAGTTCACTTGGTATCAAAAAAACAGAGCCAGTAGATTAGATAGGATCAGAGCCCCTGCAGAATTAAAGAGCTTGAGCTGCCGACTGACAGTCACCCCGTGGTCAGACCACGCCATGCTCGAAGTCCAACTCGCTTTGGGGGAAGTTCGTCCCAGAGGGAAACCCCTTTGGAGGCTTCGCCCAAAGATGATCGACAATATGGCCTGTAAGGAGGAGATCGCGTCAGTTGTGGCAAACATGATGACTTTGGAGGACCTTTATGCCTCTGAACTGCCAGAGTGGTGGGAGAGAGCAAAAAGAGTCATTAGGAAGACCTGCCAAAATTATGAATACGTAATCAATAGAAAAGACCTCCAACGTTACCAACTATGATTTCCTAAAATGTCATCAAAATGTTAATCAGGGACTCCCGGTAAACAAACAGGTACTCAAGCTGTCTCGAACAGTCATTCAAAATTTTCAACTCCGTCAGAAATTGAAACGCAAAAATTACAAAGAATTTAGGACAAAAGGGGCGGTGGTGGATGTGGAAGAGTGGGCTGGTGCCAAAACTCCCTGTTCCTCGATATCAATGGAAGGGTTGAGACGTTGCGAAGGGGATCTCGTGGAAGCCGACCCAAAAAGCATGTTGAAAGTGATGGAGGGCTTTTACGGGGATCTGTATTCAAAGAAAGCAATACGCAAAGATGACATTGAGAGTTTCTTCAATAAGGCCCCCCAAAACCTATTAGAGAGCATGTGCGAAGGCCTGACCCAACAGGACAGAGAGGATTTGGTGGCCCCTGTGATGGAAGAAGAAATCTGGCAGGTGATATTCCAGGGAAAGACAAAGTCCGCTCCGGGTCCGGATGGGCTCGAGTGGATTTTCTATAAGACCTTCGCTAAATGGCTGGTTCCCCCTCTCACCCGAGTGATCAACCAACTCTTGTCTAGGGATAACCTGACGGACTCTTTTTATCAAGGTGTTTTGATTTTCTTTCCTAAACAAGGAGATTTGACTTTACCTCAAAACTGGCGGCCTATAGTTTTGACAAATGTAGACTACAGAATTGTAGCCAAAGTTTTAAACAATAGATTAGCAAAGTTAGCACCAAAAATTATCCTGGGCCCTCAAACCAGTGCGGTTCCGGGGCGTTCCATGTTGGACTCTTTGTGTTTGTTTAGGGAGGTGTTTTATTTGGCCCAACGAGGTGAATGGAAAGGGGGAATACTCTCACTGGACCAAACCAAAGCTTTCGACCGAGTCCATCATGGATTCATGTGGGAAGCCTTGGCCAGGAAAGGGCTTCCCCTCCGCTTTGTGAAGTTTATACAGCTTTTGTATTCTAAGGCTCAGGTAACCCCTCAGATCAATGGGCACAGAGGGGCTCTGATCAGGTTGAATTCGGGGGTCAGGCAAGGCTGTCCCCTCAGCCCCCTCCTCTACGTTTTAGTCTTAGATACGGTTCTCTGTCAGATCCAGGCTAAGGAAAATATCACTGGCTTGAGGGTTCCCTCCCCCGGAGGGGCAATCACGCCTCTCCTTGCAGATGTTGCTGTGAAACGAGTTAAATATGCGGCCCATGCAGATGACATCTCCTTTTTTGTCAATAACCGGGAAGAGATAGCCTCGGTCATGACCACCTTAGGTGGATATCAACAAGTTTCTGGGGCCCAGATTAATTTGCAGAAAAGCCGTTTGATTTCTTTCGTTAGGGAAAAGGGAACCTTGTGTTTATCTCCGGTGGAGGTGGTAACAGCGAGTAAACAAACTCAACAAGAAAACCAAACGCTAGAGAGACTAGAGGAGTGTAAAATTTTAGGTTTATGGTTTTCAATTAAACCTTCTGGATGGGAAAAGAATTGGCATCTTTGGCTAAAAAAGATCAAAGAATATTTTGATAAATGGAAACCATGGCGACTAAATGTTTACCAAAAGGCTGTGTACGTGAAGACATATCATGCCCCTGGCCTTAAATTTGGCCACGGTCTACCCTCCCCCCCAGAAAGTCTTAAAGGAAGCGGAGAAACTGGTTTTCCGTTTTGTGTGGGGAACAGCCAATTTCCCTCTGGCCAGGGCGGTGGCCTATAGGAAGACGACCCAAGCAGGCCTCGATTTACCAGCTTTGCGTCTGAAGTTTTTGGCTATTTTCCTTAGCCAGAATTTTGGAAAATATGGCCAAGGGATTCTCCAAGAGGATGGCTTGGAGGGGTGGCTTGCCCTTTTCGCAAAGCACTGGGTCAACGAAAGCTGGGCAGAGAAGTGGTGGGGGGAGAAACCGGTGCCTTTTCGAGTGACAGCCGCCATAAAGCATGCTGGGCCTGATTTCCTGATAGAAGTCTATGGACAGATCCAACAAAATAAAGTACTGGCAGAGTGGTTCCGGGCTCAGAGAGGGGTCATTAAGAACCTAAAGCAGTTTGTTTACTGGGAGATGGTGGACGTAGTTTTCTTTCAGCCACAGATGGAAAAAAATGCCCGAAAAGAACATTTGTCAAATTATTTAAAAGAAACACCAGAAAAAATAGAATATTTCATGGACCGGAGGATTCCCTTTGGTCTGTGGGACATTCGATGGAGGTTTTACCATCAAATCTACTTTTTGAAGGGCAACCGACCGTGGCTGAAGGAAGAAGAACAAGTTTGTCCCAGACTTCTGTGCCAGGAACATGCTTGTGCCACTGGAAGCAAGCCTAGGGAGACCACTGAGCATTTTGTCAGGGATTGCCCTTCATCCAAAGAGACCTGGCAAAAGGTGGCCGTCGCTTTTGACTGGCCGGACTTGGCGCTTCAGCCTTGGGAGGCGGTGGCCTCTGGACTGGAGCCGGAGGGCGGGATCCGGGGTCCACGTCGACACCACGGCAGGAAGAGGAAGAGGGGTCAGCAGGGGGACACCCGGGAGGCCTTCTGGGATGTTCCTTGGTCAATGACAAGGTTGATCAATTTGTATGTTCTCATGGCCCTGGTTTTCCAGAGAAACGGAAAAAAATTAATTGTAGTTTTCTCGTAAAAAATACATTAAAAAAATAAATTAAAAAATTCGCAAAATCTCGGCCAGTGGTCGAAAAAATCCGAAACGTGGTACGAGTAGTCCCGTGGCCCGTGGGCGGATGGTGACAAAATTTCAAGGAGCTGGGACTTGTAGTTTTCTTGTAAAAAATACATTTCAAAAAATAAATTTAAAAATTCGCAAAATCTCGGCCGGTGGTCAAAAAAATCCGAAACGTGGTACGAGTAGTCCCGTGGCCCGTGGGTGGATGGTGACAAAATTTCAAGGAGCTGGGACTTGTAGTTTTCTCGTAAAAAATACATTTCAAAAAATAAATTAAAAAATTCGCAAAATCTCGACCGGAGGTCGAAAAAATCCGAAACGTGGTACGAGTAGTCCCGTGGCCCGTGGGCGGATCGTGACAAAATTTCAAGGAGCTGGGACTTGTAGTTTTCTCGTAAAAATACATTTCACAAAAGAAATTTAAAAATTCGCAAAATCTCGGCCGGTGGTCGAAAAAATCCGAAACGTGGTACGAGTAGTCCCGTGGCCCGTGGGCGGATGGTGACAAAATTTCAAGGAGCTGGGACTTGTAGTTTTCTCGTAAAAAATACATTTCAAAAAATAAATTAAAAAATTCGCAAAATCTCGGCCGGTGGTCGAAAAAATCCGAAACGTGGTACGAGTAGTCCCGTGGCCCGTGGGCGGATGGTGACAAAATTTCAAGGAGCTGGGACTTGTAGTTTTCTCGTAAAAAATACATTTCAAAAAATAAATTAAAAAATTCGCAAAATCTCGGCCGGTGGTCGAAAAAATCCGAAACGTGGTACGAGTAGTCCCGTGGCCCGTGGGCGGATGGTGACAAAATTTCAAGGAGCTGGGACTTGTAGTTTTCTCGTAAAAAATACATTTCAAAAAATAAATTAAAAAATTCGCAAAATCTCGGCCGGTGGTCGAAAAAATCCGAAACGTGGTACGAGTAGTCCCGTGGCCCGTGGGCGGATCGTGACAAAATTTCAAGGAGCTGGGACTTGTAGTTTTCTCGTAAAAAATACATTTCAAAAAATAAATTAAAAAATTTGCAAAATCTCGGCCGGTGGTCAAAAAAATCCGAAACGTGGTACGAGTAGTCCCGTGGCCCGTGGGCGGATGGTGACAAAATTTCAAGGAGCTGGGACTTGTAGTTTTCTCGTAAAAAATACATTTCAAAAAATAAATTAAAAAATTCGCAAAATCTCGGCCGGTGGTCGAAAAAATCCGAAACGTGGTACGAGTAGTCCCGTGGCCCGTGGGCGGATGGTGACAAAATTTCAAGGAGCTGGGACTTGTAGTTTTCTCGTAAAAAATACGTTTCAAAAAATAAATTAAAAAATTCGCAAAATCTCGGGGGGTGGTCGAAAAAATCCGAAACGTGGTACGAGTCGTCCCGGGGCCCGTGGGTGGATGGTGACAAAATTTCAAGGAGCTGGGACTTGTAGTTTTCTCGTAAAAAATACATTTCAAAAAATAAATTAAAAAATTCGCAAAATCTCGGCCGGTGGTCGAAAAAATCCGAAACGTGGTACGAGTAGTCCCGTGGCCCGTGGGCGGATGGTGACAAAATTTCAAGGAGCTGGGACTTGTAGTTTTCTCGTAAAAAATACGTTTCAAACAATAAATTAAAAAATTCGCAAAATCTCGGAGGGTGGTCGAAAAAATCCGAAACGTGGTACGAGTCGTCCCGTGGCCCGTGGGCGGATCGTGACAAAATTTCAAGGAGCTGGGACTTGTAGTTTTCTCATAAAAAATACGTTTCAAAAAATAAATTAAAAAATTCGCAAAATCTCGGCCGGTGGTCGAAAAAATCCGAAACGTGGTACGAGTAGTCCCGTGGCCCGTGGGCGGATGGTGACAAAATTTCAAGGAGCTGGGACTTGTAGTTTTCTCGTAAAAAATACTTTGCAAAAAATAAATTAAAAAATTCGCAAAATCTCGGCCGGTGGTCGAAAAAATCCGAAACGTGGTACGAGTAGTCCCGTGGCCCGTGGGCGGATGGTGACAAAATTTCAAGGAGCTGGGACTTGTAGTTTTCTCGTAAAAAATACATTTCAAAAAATAAATTAAAAAATTCGCAAAATCTCGGCCGGTGGTCGAAAAAATCCGAAACGTGGTACGAGTAGTCCCGTGGCCCGTGGGCGGATGGTGACAAAATTTCAAGGAGCTGGGACTTGTAGTTTTCTCGTAAAAAATACATTTCAAAAAATAAATTAAAAAATTCGCAAAATCTCGGCCGGTGGTCGAAAAAATCCGAAACGTGGTACGAGTAGTCCCGTGGCCCGTGGGCGGATGGTGACAAAATTTCAAGGAGCTGGGACTTGTAGTTTTCTCGTAAAAAATACATTTCAAAAAATAAATTAAAAAATTCGCAAAATCTCGGCCGGTGGTCGAAAAAATCCGAAACGTGGTACGAGTAGTCCCGTGGCCCGTGGGCGGATGGTGACAAAATTTCAAGGAGCTGGGACTTGTAGTTTTCTCGTAAAAAATACGTTTCAAAAAATAAATTAAAAAATTCGCAAAATCTCGGGGGGTGGTCGAAAAAATCCGAAACGTGGTACGAGTCGTCCCGTGGCCCGTGGGTGGATGGTGACAAAATTTCAAGGAGCTGGGACTTGTAGTTTTCTCGTAAAAAATACATTTCAAAAAATAAATTAAAAAATTCGCAAAATCTCGGCCGGTGGTCGAAAAAATCCGAAACGTGGTACGAGTAGTCCCGTGGCCCGTGGGCGGATGGTGACAAAATTTCAAGGAGCTGGGACTTGTAGTTTTCTCGTAAAAAATACGTTTCAAACAATAAATTAAAAAATTCGCAAAATCTCGGGGGGTGGTCGAAAAAATCCGAAACGTGGTACGAGTCGTCCCGTGGCCCGTGGGCGGATCGTGACAAAATTTCAAGGAGCTGGGACTTGTAGTTTTCTCATAAAAAATACGTTTCAAAAAATAAATTAAAAAATTCGCAAAATCTCGGCCGGTGGTCGAAAAAAATCCGAAATGTGGTACGAGTCGTCCCGTGGCCCGTGGGTGGATCGTGACAAAATTTCAAGGAGCTGGGACTTGTAGTTTTCTCGTAAAAAATACATTTCAAAAAATAAATTAAAAAATTCGCAAAATCTCGGCCGGTGGTCGAAAAAATCCGAAACGTGGTACGAGTAGTCCCGTGGCCCGTGGGTGGATCGTGACAAAATTTCAAGGAGCTGGGACTTGTAGTTTTCTCGTAAAAAATACATTTCAAAAAATAAATTAAAAAATTCGCAAAATCTCGGCCGGTGGTTGAAAAAATCCGAAACGTGGTACGAGTAGTCCCGTGGCCCGTGGGCGGATGGTGACAAAATTTCAAGGAGCTGGGACTTGTAGTTTTCTCGTAAAAATACGTTTCAAAAAATAAATTAAAAAATTTGCAAAATCTCGGGGGGTGGTCGAAAAAATCCGAAACGTGGTACGAGTCGTCCCGTGGCCCGTGGGCGGATCGTGACAAAATTTCAAGGAGCTGGGACTTGTAGTTTTCTCGTAAAAAATACATTTCAAAAAATAAATTAAAAAATTCGCAAAATCTCGGCCGGTGGTCGAAAAAATCCGAAACGTGGTACGAGTAGTCCCGTGGCCCGTGGGCGGATCGTGACAAAATTTCAAGGAGCTGGGACTTGTAGTTTTCTCGTAAAAAATACATTTCAAAAAATAAATTAAAAAATTCGCAAAATCTCGGGGGGTGGTCGAAAAAATCCGAAACGTGGTACGAGTCGTCCCGTGGCCCGTGGTTGGATGGTGACAAAATTTCAAGGAGCTGGGACTTGTAGTTTTCTCGTAAAAAATACATTTCAAAAAATAAATTAAAAAATTCGCAAAATCTCGGCCGGTGGTTGAAAAAATCCGAAACGTGGTACGAGTAGTCCCGTGGCCCGTGGGCGGATGGTGGCAAAATTTCAAGGAGCTGGGACTTGTAGTTTTCTCGTAAAAATACGTTTCAAAAAATAAATTAAAAAATTTGCAAAATCTCGGGGGGTGGTCGAAAAAATCCGAAACGTGGTACGAGTCGTCCCGTGGCCCGTGGGCGGATCGTGACAAAATTTCAAGGAGCTGGGACTTGTAGTTTTCTCGTAAAAAATACATTTCAAAAAATAAATTAAAAAATTCGCAAAATCTCGGCCGGTGGTCGAAAAAATCCGAAACGTGGTACGAGTAGTCCCGTGGCCTGTGGGCGGATGGTGACAAAATTTCAAGGAGCTGGGACTTGTAGTTTTCTCGTAAAAAATACATTTCAAAAAATAAATTAAAAAATTCGCAAAATCTCGGCCGGTGGTCGAAAAAATCCGAAACGTGGTACGAGTCGTCCCGTGGCCCGTGGGTGGATGGTGACAAAATTTCAAGGAGCTGGGACTTGTAGTTTTCTCGTAAAAAATACATTTCAAAAAATAAATTAAAAAATTCGCAAAATCTCGGCCGGTGGTCGAAAAAATCCGAAACGTGGTACGAGTAGTCCCGTGGCCCGTGGGCGGATGGTGACAAAATTTCAAGGAGCTGGGACTTGTAGTTTTCTCGTAAAAAATACGTTTCAAACAATAAATTAAAAAATTCGCAAAATCTCGGGGGGTGGTCGAAAAAATCCGAAACGTGGTACGAGTCGTCCCGTGGCCCGTGGGCGGATCGTGACAAAATTTCAAGGAGCTGGGACTTGTAGTTTTCTCATAAAAAATACGTTTCAAAAAATAAATTAAAAAATTCGCAAAATCTCGGCCGGTGGTCGAAAAAAATCCGAAATGTGGTACGAGTCGTCCCGTGGCCCGTGGGTGGATCGTGACAAAATTTCAAGGAGCTGGGACTTGTAGTTTTCTCGTAAAAAATACATTTCAAAAAATAAATTAAAAAATTCGCAAAATCTCGGCCGGTGGTCGAAAAAATCCGAAACGTGGTACGAGTAGTCCCGTGGCCCGTGGGTGGATCGTGACAAAATTTCAAGGAGCTGGGACTTGTAGTTTTCTCGTAAAAAATACATTTCAAAAAATAAATTAAAAAATTCGCAAAATCTCGGCCGGTGGTTGAAAAAATCCGAAACGTGGTACGAGTAGTCCCGTGGCCCGTGGGCGGATGGTGACAAAATTTCAAGGAGCTGGGACTTGTAGTTTTCTCGTAAAAATACGTTTCAAAAAATAAATTAAAAAATTTGCAAAATCTCGGGGGGTGGTCGAAAAAATCCGAAACGTGGTACGAGTCGTCCCGTGGCCCGTGGGCGGATCGTGACAAAATTTCAAGGAGCTGGGACTTGTAGTTTTCTCGTAAAAAATACATTTCAAAAAATAAATTAAAAAATTCGCAAAATCTCGGCCGGTGGTCGAAAAAATCCGAAACGTGGTACGAGTAGTCCCGTGGCCCGTGGGCGGATGGTGACAAAATTTCAAGGAGCTGGGACTTGTAGTTTTCTCGTAAAAAATACATTTCAAAAAATAAATTAAAAAATTCGCAAAATCTCGGCCGGTGGTCGAAAAAATCCGAAACGTGGTACGAGTCGTCCCGTGGCCCGTGGTTGGATGGTGACAAAATTTCAAGGAGCTGGGACTTGTAGTTTTCTCGTAAAAAATACATTTCAAAAAATAAATTAAAAAATTCGCAAAATCTCGGCCGGTGGTTGAAAAAATCCGAAACGTGGTACGAGTAGTCCCGTGGCCCGTGGGCGGATGGTGACAAAATTTCAAGGAGCTGGGACTTGTAGTTTTCTCGTAAAAATACGTTTCAAAAAATAAATTAAAAAATTTGCAAAATCTCGGGGGGTGGTCAAAAAAATCCGAAACGTGGTACGAGTCGTCCCGTGGCCCGTGGGCGGATCGTGACAAAATTTCAAGGAGCTGGGACTTGTAGTTTTCTCGTAAAAAATACATTTCAAAAAATAAATTAAAAAATTCGCAAAATCTCGGCCGGTGGTCGAAAAAATCCGAAACGTGGTACGAGTAGTCCCGTGGCCTGTGGGCGGATGGTGACAAAATTTCAAGGAGCTGGGACTTGTAGTTTTCTCGTAAAAAATACATTTCAAAAAATAAATTAAAAAATTCGCAAAATCTCGGCCGGTGGTCGAAAAAATCCGAAACGTGGTACGAGTCGTCCCGTGGCCCGTGGGTGGATGGTGACAAAATTTCAAGGAGCTGGGACTTGTAGTTTTCTCGTAAAAAATACATTTCAAAAAATAAATTAAAAAATTCGCAAAATCTCGGCCGGTGGTCGAAAAAATCCGAAACGTGGTACGAGTAGTCCCGTGGCCCGTGGGCGGATGGTGACAAAATTTCAAGGAGCTGGGACTTGTAGTTTTCTCGTAAAAAATACGTTTCAAAAAATAAATTAAAAAATTCGCAAAATCTCGGGGGGTGGTCGAAAAAATCCGAAACGTGGTACGAGTAGTCCCGTGGCCCGTGGGCGGATGGTGACAAAATTTCAAGGAGCTGGGACTTGTAGTTTTCTCGTAAAAAATACTTTGCAAAAAATAAATTAAAAAATTTGCAAAATCTCGGGGGGTGGTCGAAAAAATCCGAAACGTGGTACGAGTCGTCCCGTGGCCCGTGGGCGGATCGTGACAAAATTTCAAGGAGCTGGGACTTGTAGTTTTCTCGTAAAAAATACATTTCAAAAAATAAATTAAAAAATTCGCAAAATCTCGGCCGGTGGTCGAAAAAATCCGAAACGTGGTACGAGTAGTCCCGTGGCCCGTGGGCGGATGGTGACAAAATTTCAAGGAGCTGGGACTTGTAGTTTTCTCGTAAAAAATACATTTCAAAAAATAAATTAAAAAATTCGCAAAATCTCGGCCGGTGGTCGAAAAAAATCCGAAACGTGGTACGAGTCGTCCCGTGGCCCGTGGGTGGATGGTGACAAAATTTCAAGGAGCTGGGACTTGTAGTTTTCTCGTAAAAAATACATTTCAAAAAATAAATTAAAAAATTCGCAAAATCTCGGCCGGTGGTCGAAAAAATCCGAAACGTGGTACGAGTAGTCCCGTGGCCCGTGGGCGGATGGTGACAAAATTTCAAGGAGCTGGGACTTGTAGTTTTCTCGTAAAAAATACGTTTCAAAAAATAAATTAAAAAATTCGCAAAATCTCGGGGGGTGGTCGAAAAAATCCGAAACGTGGTACGAGTAGTCCCGTGGCCCGTGGGCGGATGGTGACAAAATTTCAAGGAGCTGGGACTTGTAGTTTTCTCGTAAAAAATACTTTGCAAAAAATAAATTAAAAAATTCGCAAAATCTCGGCCGGTGGTCGAAAAAATCCGAAACGTGGTACGAGTAGTCCCGTGGCCCGTGGGCGGATGGTGACAAAATTTCAAGGAGCTGGGACTTGTAGTTTTCTCGTAAAAAATACATTTCAAAAAATAAATTAAAAAATTCGCAAAATCTCGGCCGGTGGTCGAAAAAATCCGAAACGTGGTACGAGTAGTCCCGTGGCCCGTGGGCGGATGGTGACAAAATTTCAAGGAGCTGGGACTTGTAGTTTTCTCGTAAAAAATACATTTCAAAAAATAAATTAAAAAATTCGCAAAATCTCGGCCGGTGGTCGAAAAAATCCGAAACGTGGTACGAGTAGTCCCGTGGCCCGTGGGCGGATGGTGACAAAATTTCAAGGAGCTGGGACTTGTAGTTTTCTCGTAAAAAATACGTTTCAAAAAATAAATTAAAAAATTCGCAAAATCTCAGCCGGTGGTCGAAAAAATCCGAAACGTGGTACGAGTAGTCCCGTGGCCCGTGGGCGGATCGTGACAAAATTTCAAGGAGCTGGGACTTGTAGTTTTCTCGTAAAAAATACATTTCAAAAAATAAATTAAAAAATTCGCAAAATCTCGGGGGGTGGTCGAAAAAATCCGAAACGTGGTACGAGTAGTCCCGTGGCCCGTGGGCGGATGGTGACAAAATTTCAAGGAGCTGGGACTTGTAGTTTTCTCGTAAAAAATACTTTGCAAAAAATAAATTAAAAAATTTGCAAAATCTCGGGGGGTGGTCGAAAAAATCCGAAACGTGGTACGAGTCGTCCCGTGGCCCGTGGGCGGATCGTGACAAAATTTCAAGGAGCTGGGACTTGTAGTTTTCTCGTAAAAAATACATTTCAAAAAATAAATTAAAAAATTCGCAAAATCTCGGCCGGTGGTCGAAAAAATCCGAAACGTGGTACGAGTAGTCCCGTGGCCCGTGGGCGGATGGTGACAAAATTTCAAGGAGCTGGGACTTGTAGTTTTCTCGTAAAAAATACATTTCAAAAAATAAATTAAAAAATTCGCAAAATCTCGGCCGGTGGTCGAAAAAATCCGAAACGTGGTACGAGTCGTCCCGTGGCCCGTGGGTGGATGGTGACAAAATTTCAAGGAGCTGGGACTTGTAGTTTTCTCGTAAAAAATACATTTCAAAAAATAAATTAAAAAATTCGCAAAATCTCGGCCGGTGGTCGAAAAAATCCGAAACGTGGTACGAGTAGTCCCGTGGCCCGTGGGCGGATGGTGACAAAATTTCAAGGAGCTGGGACTTGTAGTTTTCTCGTAAAAAATACGTTTCAAAAAATAAATTAAAAAATTCGCAAAATCTCGGGGGGTGGTCGAAAAAATCCGAAACGTGGTACGAGTAGTCCCGTGGCCCGTGGGCGGATGGTGACAAAATTTCAAGGAGCTGGGACTTGTAGTTTTCTCGTAAAAAATACTTTGCAAAAAATAAATTAAAAAATTCGCAGAATCTCGGCCGGTGGTCGAAAAAATCCGAAACGTGGTACGAGTAGTCCCGTGGCCCGTGGGCGGATGGTGACAAAATTTCAAGGAGCTGGGACTTGTAGTTTTCTCGTAAAAAATACATTTCAAAAAATAAATTAAAAAATTCGCAAAATCTCGGCCGGTGGTCGAAAAAATCCGAAACGTGGTACGAGTAGTCCCGTGGCCCGTGGGCGGATGGTGACAAAATTTCAAGGAGCTGGGACTTGTAGTTTTCTCGTAAAAAATACATTTCAAAAAATAAATTAAAAAATTCGCAAAATCTCGGCCGGTGGTCGAAAAAATCCGAAACGTGGTACGAGTAGTCCCGTGGCCCGTGGGCGGATGGTGACAAAATTTCAAGGAGCTGGGACTTGTAGTTTTCTCGTAAAAAATACGTTTCAAAAAATAAATTAAAAAATTCGCAAAATCTCAGCCGGTGGTCGAAAAAATCCGAAACGTGGTACGAGTAGTCCCGTGGCCCGTGGGCGGATCGTGACAAAATTTCAAGGAGCTGGGACTTGTAGTTTTCTCGTAAAAAATACATTTCAAAAAATAAATTAAAAAATTCGCAAAATCTCGGGGGGTGGTCGAAAAAATCCGAAACGTGGTACGAGTAGTCCCGTGGCCCGTGGGCGGATGGTGACAAAATTTCAAGGAGCTGGGACTTGTAGTTTTCTCGTAAAAAATACTTTGCAAAAAATAAATTAAAAAATTTGCAAAATCTCGGGGGGTGGTCGAAAAAATCCGAAACGTGGTACGAGTCGTCCCGTGGCCCGTGGGCGGATCGTGACAAAATTTCAAGGAGCTGGGACTTGTAGTTTTCTCGTAAAAAATACATTTCAAAAAATAAATTAAAAAATTCGCAAAATCTCGGCCGGTGGTCGAAAAAATCCGAAACGTGGTACGAGTAGTCCCGTGGCCCGTGGGCGGATGGTGACAAAATTTCAAGGAGCTGGGACTTGTAGTTTTCTCGTAAAAAATACATTTCAAAAAATAAATTAAAAAATTCGCAAAATCTCGGCCGGTGGTCGAAAAAATCCGAAACGTGGTACGAGTCGTCCCGTGGCCCGTGGGTGGATGGTGACAAAATTTCAAGGAGCTGGGACTTGTAGTTTTCTCGTAAAAAATACATTTCAAAAAATAAATTAAAAAATTCGCAAAATCTCGGCCGGTGGTCGAAAAAATCCGAAACGTGGTACGAGTAGTCCCGTGGCCCGTGGGCGGATGGTGACAAAATTTCAAGGAGCTGGGACTTGTAGTTTTCTCGTAAAAAATACGTTTCAAAAAATAAATTAAAAAATTCGCAAAATCTCAGCCGGTGGTCGAAAAAATCCGAAACGTGGTACGAGTAGTCCCGTGGCCCGTGGGCGGATCGTGACAAAATTTCAAGGAGCTGGGACTTGTAGTTTTCTCGTAAAAAATACATTTCAAAAAATAAATTAAAAAATTCGCAAAATCTCGGGGGGTGGTCGAAAAAATCCGAAACGTGGTACGAGTAGTCCCGTGGCCCGTGGGCGGATGGTGACAAAATTTCAAGGAGCTGGGACTTGTAGTTTTCTCGTAAAAAATACTTTGCAAAAAATAAATTAAAAAATTTGCAAAATCTCGGGGGGTGGTCGAAAAAATCCGAAACGTGGTACGAGTCGTCCCGTGGCCCGTGGGCGGATCGTGACAAAATTTCAAGGAGCTGGGACTTGTAGTTTTCTCGTAAAAAATACATTTCAAAAAATAAATTAAAAAATTCGCAAAATCTCGGCCGGTGGTCGAAAAAATCCGAAACGTGGTACGAGTAGTCCCGTGGCCCGTGGGCGGATGGTGACAAAATTTCAAGGAGCTGGGACTTGTAGTTTTCTCGTAAAAAATACATTTCAAAAAATAAATTAAAAAATTCGCAAAATCTCGGCCGGTGGTCGAAAAAATCCGAAACGTGGTACGAGTCGTCCCGTGGCCCGTGGGTGGATGGTGACAAAATTTCAAGGAGCTGGGACTTGTAGTTTTCTCGTAAAAAATACATTTCAAAAAATAAATTAAAAAATTCGCAAAATCTCGGCCGGTGGTCGAAAAAATCCGAAACGTGGTACGAGTAGTCCCGTGGCCCGTGGGCGGATGGTGACAAAATTTCAAGGAGCTGGGACTTGTAGTTTTCTCGTAAAAAATACGTTTCAAAAAATAAATTAAAAAATTCGCAAAATCTCGGGGGGTGGTCGAAAAAATCCGAAACGTGGTACGAGTAGTCCCGTGGCCCGTGGGCGGATGGTGACAAAATTTCAAGGAGCTGGGACTTGTAGTTTTCTCGTAAAAAATACTTTGCAAAAAATAAATTAAAAAATTCGCAGAATCTCGGCCGGTGGTCGAAAAAATCCGAAACGTGGTACGAGTAGTCCCGTGGCCCGTGGGCGGATGGTGACAAAATTTCAAGGAGCTGGGACTTGTAGTTTTCTCGTAAAAAATACATTTCAAAAAATAAATTAAAAAATTCGCAAAATCTCGGCCGGTGGTCGAAAAAATCCGAAACGTGGTACGAGTAGTCCCGTGGCCCGTGGGCGGATGGTGACAAAATTTCAAGGAGCTGGGACTTGTAGTTTTCTCGTAAAAAATACATTTCAAAAAATAAATTAAAAAATTCGCAAAATCTCGGCCGGTGGTCGAAAAAATCCGAAACGTGGTACGAGTAGTCCCGTGGCCCGTGGGCGGATGGTGACAAAATTTCAAGGAGCTGGGACTTGTAGTTTTCTCGTAAAAAATACGTTTCAAAAAATAAATTAAAAAATTCGCAAAATCTCGGCCGGTGGTCGAAAAAATCCGAAACGTGGTACGAGTAGTCCCGTGGCCCGTGGGCGGATGGTGACAAAATTTCAAGGAGCTGGGACTTGTAGTTTTCTCGTAAAAAATACGTTTCAAAAAATAAATTAAAAAATTCGCAAAATCTCGGGGGGTGGTCGAAAAAATCCGAAACGTGGTACGAGTCGTCCCGTGGCCCGTGGGTGGATGGTGACAAAATTTCAAGGAGCTGGGACTTGTAGTTTTCTCGTAAAAAATACATTTCAAAAAATAAATTAAAAAATTCGCAAAATCTCGGCCGGTGGTCGAAAAAATCCGAAACGTGGTACGAGTAGTCCCGTGGCCCGTGGGCGGATGGTGACAAAATTTCAAGGAGCTGGGACTTGTAGTTTTCTCGTAAAAAATACGTTTCAAAAAATAAATTAAAAAATTCGCAAAATCTCGGGGGGTGGTCGAAAAAATCTGAAATGTGGTACGAGTCGTCCCGTGGCCCGTGGGTGGATCGTGACAAAATTTAAAGGAGCTGGGACTTGTAGTTTTCTCGTAAAAAATACGTTTCAAAAAATGAATTAAAAAATTCGCAAAATCTCGGCCGGTGGTCGAAAAAATCCGAAACGTGGTACGAGTAGTCCCGTGGCCCGTGGGCGGAGCGTGACAAAATTTCAAGGAGCTGGGACTTGTAGTTTTCTCGTAAAAAATACGTGTCAAAAAATAAATTAAAAAATTCGCAAAATCTCGGCCGGTGGTCGAAAAAATCCGAAACGTGGTACGAGTAGTCCCGTGGCCGGTGGGCGGATGGTGACAAAATTTCAAGGAGCTGGGACTTGTAGTTTTCTCGTAAAAAATACGTTTCAAAAAATAAATTAAAAAATTCGCAAAATCTCGGCCGGTGGTCGAAAAAATCCGAAACGTGGTACGAGTCGTCCCGTGGCCCGTGGGCGGATGGTGACAAAATTTCAAGGAGCTGGGACTTGTAGTTTTCTCGTAAAAAATACTTTGCAAAAAATGAATTAAAAAATTCGCAAAATCTCGGCCAGTGGTCGAAAAAATCCGAAACGTGGTACGAGTAGTCCCGTGGCCCGTGGGCGGATCGTGACAAAATTTCAAGGAGCTGGGACTTGTAGTTTTCTCGTAAAAAATACGTGTCAAAAAATAAATTAAAAAATTCGCAAAATCTCGGCCGGTGGTCGAAAAAATCCGAAACGTGGTACGAGTAGTCCCGTGGCCCGTGGGCGGATCGTGACAAAATTTCAAGGAGCTGGGACTTGGAGTTTTCTCGTAAAAAATACATTTCAAAAAATAAATTAAAAAATTCGCAAAATCTCGGCCGGTGGTCGAAAAAATCCGAAACGTGGTACGAGTAGTCCCGTGGCCCGTGGGCGGATGGTGACAAAATTTCAAGGAGCTGGGACTTGTAGTTTTCTCGTAAAAAATACGTTTCAAAAAATAAATTAAAAAATTCGCAAAATCTCGGCCGGTGGTCGAAAAAATCCGAAACGTGGTACGAGTCGTCCCGTGGCCCGTGGGCGGATGGTGACAAAATTTCAAGGAGCTGGGACTTGTAGTTTTCTCGTAAAAAATACTTTGCAAAAAATGAATTAAAAAATTCGCAAAATCTCGGCCAGTGGTCGAAAAAATCCGAAACGTGGTACGAGTAGTCCCGTGGCCCGTGGGCGGATCGTGACAAAATTTCAAGGAGCTGGGACTTGTAGTTTTCTCGTAAAAAATACTTTTCAAAAAATAAATTAAAAAATTCGCAAAATCTCGGCCGGTGGTCGAAAAAATCCGAAACGTGGTACGAGTAGTCCCGTGGCCCGTGGGCGGATCGTGACAAAATTTCAAGGAGCTGGGACTTGGAGTTTTCTCGTAAAAAATACATTTCAAAAAATAAATTAAAAAATTCGCAAAATCTCGGCCGGTGGTCGAAAAAATCCGAAACGTGGTACGAGTAGTCCCGTGGCCCGTGGGCGGATGGTGACAAAATTTCAAGGAGCTGGGACTTGTAGTTTTCTCGTAAAAAATACGTTTCAAAAAATAAATTAAAAAATTCGCAAAATCTCGGCCGGTGGTTGAAAAAATCCGAAACGTGGTACGAGTAGTCCCGTGGCCCGTGGGCGGATCGTGACAAAATTTCAAGGAGCTGGGACTTGTAGTTTTCTTGTAAAAAATACGTTTCAAAAAATAAATTAAAAAATTCACAAAATCTTGGGGGGTGGTCGAAAAAATCCGAAACGTGGTACGAGTCGTCCCGTGGCCCGTGGGCGGATCGTGACAAAATTTCAAGGAGCTGGGACTTGTAGTTTTCTCGTAAAAATACTTTTCAAAAAATAAATTAAAAAATTCGCAAAATCTCGGCCGGTGGTCGAAAAAATCCGAAACGTGGTACGAGTAGTCCCGTGGCCCGTGGGCGGATGGTGACAAAATTTCAAGGAGCTGGGACTTGTAGTTTTCTCGTAAAAAATACGTTTCAAAAAATAAATTAAAAAATTCGCAAAATCTCGGGGGGTGGTCGAAAAAATCCGAAACGTGGTACGAGTAGTCCCGTGGCCCGTGGGCGGATCGTGACAAAATTTCAAGGAGCTGGGACTTGTAGTTTTCTCATAAAAAATACGTTTCAAAAAATAAATTAAAAAATTCGCAAAATCTCGGCCGGTGGTCGAAAAAAATCCGAAATGTGGTACGAGTCGTCCCGTGGCCCGTGGGTGGATCGTGACAAAATTTCAAGGAGCTGGGACTTGTAGTTTTCTCGTAAAAAATACGTTTCAAAAAATGAATTAAAAAATTCGCAAAATCTCGGCCGGTGGTCGAAAAAATCCGAAACGTGGTACGAGTAGTCCCGTGGCCCGTGGGCGGAGCGTGACAAAATTTCAAGGAGCTGGGACTTGTAGTTTTCTCGTAAAAAATACTTTGCAAAAAATAAATTTAAAAATTCGCAAAATCTCGGCCGGTGGTCGAAAAAATCCGAAACGTGGTACGAGTAGTCCCGTGGCCCGTGGGCGGATGGTGACAAAATTTCAAGGAGCTGGGACTTGTAGTTTTCTCGTAAAAAATACATTTCAAAAAATAAATTAAAAAATTCGCAAAATCTCGGCCGGTGGTCGAAAAAATCCGAAACGTGGTACGAGTAGTCCCGTGGCCCGTGGGCGGATGGTGACAAAATTTCAAGGAGCTGGGACTTGTAGTTTTCTCGTAAAAAATACATTTCAAAAAATAAATTAAAAAATTCGCAAAATCTCGGCCGGTGGTCGAAAAAAATCCGAAATGTGGTACGAGTCGTCCCGTGGCCCGTGGGTGGATCGTGACAAAATTTCAAGGAGCTGGGACTTGTAGTTTTCTCGTAAAAAATACGTTTCAAAAAATGAATTAAAAAATTCGCAAAATCTCGGCCGGTGGTCGAAAAAATCCGAAACGTGGTACGAGTAGTCCCGTGGCCCGTGGGCGGAGCGTGACAAAATTTCAAGGAGCTGGGACTTGTAGTTTTCTCGTAAAAAATACGTGTCAAAAAATAAATTAAAAAATTCGCAAAATCTCGGCCGGTGGTCGAAAAAATCCGAAACGTGGTACGAGTAGTCCCGTGGCCGGTGGGCGGATGGTGACAAAATTTCAAGGAGCTGGGACTTGTAGTTTTCTCGTAAAAAATACGTTTCAAAAAATAAATTAAAAAATTCGCAAAATCTCGGCCGGTGGTCGAAAAAATCCGAAACGTGGTACGAGTCGTCCCGTGGCCCGTGGGCGGATGGTGACAAAATTTCAAGGAGCTGGGACTTGTAGTTTTCTCGTAAAAAATACTTTGCAAAAAATGAATTAAAAAATTCGCAAAATCTCGGCCAGTGGTCGAAAAAATCCGAAACGTGGTACGAGTAGTCCCGTGGCCCGTGGGCGGATCGTGACAAAATTTCAAGGAGCTGGGACTTGTAGTTTTCTCGTAAAAAATACGTTTCAAAAAATAAATTAAAAATTCGCAAAATCTCGGCCGGTGGTCGAAAAAATCCGAAACGTGGTACGAGTAGTCCCGTGGCCCGTGGGCGGAGCGTGACAAAATTTCAAGGAGCTGGGACTTGTAGTTTTCTCGTAAAAAATACGTGTCAAAAAATAAATTAAAAAATTCGCAAAATCTCGGCCGGTGGTCGAAAAAATCCGAAACGTGGTACGAGTGGTCCCGTGGCCCGTGGGCGGATGGTGACAAAATTTCAAGGAGCTGGGACTTGTAGTTTTCTCGTAAAAAATACATTTCAAAAAATAAATTAAAAAATTCGCAAAATCTTGGGGGGTGGTCGAAAAAATCCGAAACGTGGTACGAGTCGTCCCGTGGCCCGTGGGCGGATCGTGACAAAATTTCAAGGAGCTGGGACTTGTAGTTTTCTCGTAAAAAATACTTTTCAAAAAATAAATTAAAAAATTCGCAAAATCTCGGCCGGTGGTCGAAAAAATCCGAAACGTGGTACGAGTAGTCCCGTGGCCCGTGGGCGGATCGTGACAAAATTTCAAGGAGCTGGGACTTGTAGTTTTCTCGTAAAAAATACATTTCAAAAAATAAATTAAAAAATTCGCAAAATCTCGGCCGGTGGTCGAAAAAATCCGAAACGTGGTACGAGTAGTCCCGTGGCCCGTGGGCGGATGGTGACAAAATTTCAAGGAGCTGGGACTTGTAGTTTTCTCGTAAAAAATACGTTTCAAAAAATAAATTAAAAAATTCGCAAAATCTCGGCCGGTGGTTGAAAAAATCCGAAACGTGGTACGAGTAGTCCCGTGGCCCGTGGGCGGATCGTGACAAAATTTCAAGGAGCTGGGACTTGTAGTTTTCTTGTAAAAAATACGTTTCAAAAAATAAATTAAAAAATTCACAAAATCTTGGGGGGTGGTCGAAAAAATCCGAAACGTGGTACGAGTCGTCCCGTGGCCCGTGGGCGGATCGTGACAAAATTTCAAGGAGCTGGGACTTGTAGTTTTCTCGTAAAAAATACATTTCAAAAAATAAATTAAAAAATTCGCAAAATCTCGGCCGGTGGTCAAAAAAATCCGAAACGTGGTACGAGTAGTCCCGTGGCCCGTGGGCGGATGGTGACAAAATTTCAAGGAGCTGGGACTTGTAGTTTTCTCGTAAAAAATACATTTCAAAAAATAAATTAAAAAATTCGCAAAATCTCGGCCGGTGGTCGAAAAAATCCGAAACGTGGTACGAGTCGTCCCGCGGCCCGTGGGTGGATGGTGACAAAATTTCAAGGAGCTGGGACTTGTAGTTTTCTCGTAAAAAATACATTTCAAAAAATAAATTAAAAAATTCGCAAAATCTCGGCCGGTGGTCGAAAAAATCCGAAACGTGGTACGAGTAGTCCCGTGGCCCGTGGGCGGATGGTGACAAAATTTCAAGGAGCTGGGACTTGTAGTTTTCTCGTAAAAAATACGTTTCAAAAAATAAATTAAAAAATTCGCAAAATCTCGGGGGGTGGTCGAAAAAATCCGAAACGTGGTACGAGTCGTCCCGTGGCCCGTGGGCGGATCGTGACAAAATTTCAAGGAGCTGGGACTTGTAGTTTTCTCATAAAAAATACGTTTCAAAAAATAAATTAAAAAATTCGCAAAATCTCGGCCGGTGGTCGAAAAAAATCCAAAATGTGGTACGAGTCGTCCCGTGGCCCGTGGGTGGATCGTGACAAAATTTCAAGGAGCTGGGACTTGTAGTTTTCTCGTAAAAAATACATTTCAAAAAATAAATTAAAAAATTCGCAAAATCTCGGCCGGTGGTCGAAAAAATCCGAAACGTGGTACGAGTAGTCCCGTGGCCCGTGGGTGGATCGTGACAAAATTTCAAGGAGCTGGGACTTGTAGTTTTCTCGTAAAAAATATGTTTCAAAAAATGAATTAAAAAATTCGCAAAATCTCGGCCAGTGGTCGAAAAAATCCGAAACGTGGTACGAGTAGTCCCGTGGCCCGTGGGCGGATCGTGACAAAATTTCAAGGAGCTGGGACTTGTAGTTTTCTCGTAAAAAATACGTTTCAAAAAATAAATTAAAAAATTCGCAAAATCTCGGCCGGTGGTCAAAAAAATCCGAAACGTGGTACGAGTAGTCCCGTGGCCCGTGGGCGGATGGTGACAAAATTTCAAGGAGCTGGGACTTGTAGTTTTCTCGTAAAAAATACGTTTCAAAAAATAAATTAAAAAATTCGCAAAATCTCGGCCGGTGGTCGAAAAAATCCGAAACGTGGTACGAGTCGTCCCGTGGCCCGTGGGTGGATGGTGACAAAATTTCAAGGAGCTGGGACTTGTAGTTTTCTCGTAAACAATACATTTCAAAAAATAAATTAAAAAATTCGCAAAATCTCGGCCGGTGGTCGAAAAAATCCGAAACGTGGTACGAGTAGTCCCGTGGCCCGTGGGCGGATCGTGACAAAATTTCAAGGAGCTGGGACTTGTAGTTTTCTCGTAAAAAATACGTTTCAAAAAATAAATTAAAAAATTCGCAAAATCTCGGGGGGTGGTCGAAAAAATCCGAAACGTGGTACGAGTCATCCCGTGGCCCGTGGGCGGATCGTGACAAAATTTCAAGGAGCTGGGACTTGTAGTTTTCTCATAAAAAATACGTTTCAAAAAATAAATTTAAAAATTCGCAAAATCTCGGCCGGTGGTCGAAAAAAATCCAAAATGTGGTACGAGTCGTCCCGTGGCCCGTGGGTGGATCGTGACAAAATTTCAAGGAGCTGGGACTTGTAGTTTTCTCGTAAAAAATACATTTCAAAAAATGAATTAAAAAATTCGCAAAATCTCGGCCGGTGGTCGAAAAAATCCGAAACGTGGTACGAGTCGTCCCGTGGCCCGTGGGCGGATGGTGACAAAATTTCAATGAGCTGGGACTTGTAGTTTTCTTGTAAAAAATACGTTTCAAAAAATAAATTAAAAAATTCGCAAAATCTTGGGGGGTGGTCGAAAAAATCCGAAACGTGGTACGAGTAGTCCCGTGGCCCGTGGGCGGATGGTGACAAAATTTCAAGGAGCTGGGACTTGTAGTTTTCTCGTAAAAAATACGTTTCAAAAAATAAATTAAAAAATTCGCAAAATCTCGGCCGGTGGTTGAAAAAATCCGAAACGTGGTACGAGTAGTCCCGTGGCCCGTGGGCGGATCGTGACAAAATTTCAAGGAGCTGGGACTTGTAGTTTTCTTGTAAAAAATACGTTTCAAAAAATAAATTAAAAAATTCGCAAAATCTTGGGGGGTGGTCGAAAAAATCCGAAACGTGGTACGAGTCGTCCCGTGGCCCGTGGGCGGATCGTGACAAAATTTCAAGGAGCTGGGACTTGTAGTTTTCTCGTAAAAAATACATTTCAAAAAATAAATTAAAAAATTCGCAAAATCTCGGCCGGTGGTCAAAAAAATCCGAAACGTGGTACGAGTAGTCCCGTGGCCCGTGGGCGAATGGTGACAAAATTTCAAGGAGCTGGGACTTGTAGTTTTCTCGTAAAAATACATTTCAAAAAATAAATTAAAAAATTCGCAAAATCTCGGCCGGTGGTCGAAAAAATCCGAAACGTGGTACGAGTAGTCCCGTGGCCCGTGGGCGGATGGTGACAAAATTTCAAGGAGCTGGGACTTGTAGTTTTCTCGTAAAAAATACGTTTCAAAAAATAAATTAAAAAATTCGCAAAATCTCGGCCGGTGGTCGAAAAAATCCGAAACGTGGTACGAGTCGTCCCGTGGCCCGTGGGCGGATGGTGACAAAATTTCAAGGAGCTGGGACTTGTAGTTTTCTCGTAAAAAATACGTTTCAAAAAATAAATTAAAAAATTCGCAAAATCTCGGCCGGTGGTCGAAAAAATCCGAAACGTGGTACGAGTAGTCCCGTGGCCCGTGGGCGGATCGTGACAAAATTTCAAGGAGCTGGGACTTGTCGTTTTCTCGTAAAAAATACGTTTCAAAAAATAAATTAAAAAATTCGCAAAATCTCGGGGAGTGGTCGAAAAAATCCGAAACGTGGTACGAGTAGTCCCGTGGCCCGTGGGCGGATGGTGACAAAATTTCAAGGAGCTGGGACTTGTAGTTTTCTCGTAAAAATACATTTCAAAAAATAAATTAAAAAATTTGCAAAATCTCGGCCGGTGGTCGAAAAAATCCGAAACGTGGTACGAGTAGTCCCGTGGCCCGTGGGCGGATGGTGACAAAATTTCAAGGAGCTGGGACTTGTAGTTTTCTCGTAAAAAATACGTTTCAAAAAATAAATTAAAAAATTCGCAAAATCTCGGGGGGTGGTCGAAAAAATCCGAAACGTGGTACGAGTCGTCCCGTGGCCCGTGGGCGGATCGTGACAAAATTTCAAGGAGCTGGGACTTGTAGTTTTCTCATAAAAAATACATTTCAAAAAATAAATTAAAAAATTCGCAAAATCTCGGCCGGTGGTCGAAAAAATCCGAAACGTGGTACGAGTAGTCCCGTGGCCCGTGGGTGGATCGTGACAAAATTTCAAGGAGCTGGGACTTGTAGTTTTCTCGTAAAAAATATGTTTCAAAAAATGAATTAAAAAATTCGCAAAATCTCGGCCAGTGGTCGAAAATATCCGAAACTTGGTACGAGTAGTCCCGTGGCCCGTGGGCGGATGGTGACAAAATTTCAAGGAGCTGGGACTTGTAGTTTTCTCGTAAAAAATACATTTCAAAAAATAAATTAAAAAATTCGCAAAATCTCGGCCGGTGGTCGAAAAAATCCGAAACGTGGTACGAGTCGTCCCGTGGCCCGTGGGCGGATCGTGACAAAATTTCAAGGAGCTGGGACTTGTAGTTTTCTCGTAAAAAATACATTTCAAAAAATAAATTAAAAAATTCGCAAAATCTCGGCCGGTGGTCGAAAAAATCCGAAACGTGGTACGAGTAGTCCCGTGGCCCGTGGGCGGATCGTGACAAAATTTCAAGGAGCTGGGACTTGTCGTTTTCTCGTAAAAAATACGTTTCAAAAAATAAATTAAAAAATTCGCAAAATCTCGGGGGGTGGTCGAAAAAATCCGAAACGTGGTACGAGTAGTCCCGTGGCCCGTGGGCGGATGGTGACAAAATTTCAAGGAGCTGGGACTTGTAGTTTTCTCGTAAAAATACATTTCAAAAAATAAATTAAAAAATTCGCAAAATCTCGGCCGGTGGTTGAAAAAATCCGAAACGTGGTACGAGTAGTCCCGTGGCCCGTGGGCGGATGGTGACAAAATTTCAAGGAGCTGGGACTTGTAGTTTTCTCGTAAAAAATACGTTTCAAAAAATAAATTAAAAAATTCGCAAAATCTCGGCCGGTGGTCGAAAAAATCCGAAACGTGGTACGAGTCGTCCCGTGGCCCGTGGGCGGATCGTGACAAAATTTCAAGGAGCTGGGACTTGTAGTTTTCTCATAAAAAATACGTTTCAAAAAATAAATTAAAAAATTCGCAAAATCTCGGCCGGTGGTCGAAAAAATCCGAAACGTGGTACGAGTAGTCCCGTGGCCCGTGGGTGGATCGTGACAAAATTTCAAGGAGCTGGGACTTGTAGTTTTCTCGTAAAAAATATGTTTCAAAAAATGAATTAAAAAATTCGCAAAATCTCGGCCAGTGGTCGAAAATATCCGAAACTTGGTACGAGTAGTCCCGTGGCCCGTGGGCGGATGGTGACAAAATTTCAAGGAGCTGGGACTTGTAGTTTTCTCGTAAAAAATACATTTCAAAAAATAAATTAAAAAATTCGCAAAATCTCGGCCGGTGGTCGAAAAAATCCGAAACGTGGTACGAGTCGTCCCGTGGCCCGTGGGCGGATCGTGACAAAATTTCAAGGAGCTGGGACTTGTAGTTTTCTCATAAAAAATACGTTTCAAAAAATAAATTAAAAAATTCGCAAAATCTCGGCCGGTGGTCGAAAAAAATCCAAAATGTGGTACGAGTCGTCCCGTGGCCCGTGGGTGGATCGTGACAAAATTTCAAGGAGCTGGGACTTGTAGTTTTCTCGTAAAAAATACATTTCAAAAAATAAATTAAAAAATTCGCAAAATCTCGGCCGGTGGTCGAAAAAATCCGAAACGTGGTACGAGTAGTCCCGTGGCCCGTGGGTGGATCGTGACAAAATTTCAAGGAGCTGGGACTTGTAGTTTTCTCGTAAAAAATATGTTTCAAAAAATGAATTAAAAAATTCGCAAAATCTCGGCCAGTGGTCGAAAAAATCCGAAACGTGGTACGAGTAGTCCCGTGGCCCGTGGGCGGATCGTGACAAAATTTCAAGGAGCTGGGACTTGTAGTTTTCTCGTAAAAAATACGTTTCAAAAAATAAATTAAAAAATTCGCAAAATCTCGGCCGGTGGTCAAAAAAATCCGAAACGTGGTACGAGTAGTCCCGTGGCCCGTGGGCGGATGGTGACAAAATTTCAAGGAGCTGGGACTTGTAGTTTTCTCGTAAAAAATACGTTTCAAAAAATAAATTAAAAAATTCGCAAAATCTCGGCCGGTGGTCGAAAAAATCCGAAACGTGGTACGAGTCGTCCCGTGGCCCGTGGGTGGATGGTGACAAAATTTCAAGGAGCTGGGACTTGTAGTTTTCTCGTAAAAAATACATTTCAAAAAATAAATTAAAAAATTCGCAAAATCTCGGCCGGTGGTCGAAAAAATCCGAAACGTGGTACGAGTAGTCCCGTGGCCCGTGGGCGGATGGTGACAAAATTTCAAGGAGCTGGGACTTGTAGTTTTCTCGTAAAAAATACGTTTCAAAAAATAAATTAAAAAATTCGCAAAATCTCGGGGGGTGGTCGAAAAAATCCGAAACGTGGTACGAGTCATCCCGTGGCCCGTGGGCGGATCGTGACAAAATTTCAAGGAGCTGGGACTTGTAGTTTTCTCGTAAAAAATACATTTCAAAAAATGAATTAAAAAATTCGCAAAATCTCGGCCGGTGGTCGAAAAAATCCGAAACGTGGTACGAGTAGTCCCGTGGCCCGTGGGCGGATGGTGACAAAATTTCAAGGAGCTGGGACTTGTAGTTTTCTCGTAAAAAATACGTTTCAAAAAATAAATTAAAAAATTCGCAAAATCTCGGCCGGTGGTCGAAAAAATCCGAAACGTGGTACGAGTCGTCCCGTGGCCCGTGGGCGGATGGTGACAAAATTTCAAGGAGCTGGGACTTGTCGTTTTCTCGTAAAAAATACGTTTCAAAAAATAAATTAAAAAATTCGCAAAATCTCGGCCGGTGGTCGAAAAAATCCGAAACGTGGTACGAGTAGTCCCGTGGCCCGTGGGCGGATCGTGACAAAATTTCAAGGAGCTGGGACTTGTCGTTTTCTCGTAAAAAATACGTTTCAAAAAATAAATTAAAAAATTCGCAAAATCTCGGGGGGTGGTCGAAAAAATCCGAAACGTGGTACGAGTAGTCCCGTGGCCCGTGGGCGGATGGTGACAAAATTTCAAGGAGCTGGGACTTGTAGTTTTCTCGTAAAAATACATTTCAAAAAATAAATTAAAAAATTTGCAAAATCTCGGCCGGTGGTCGAAAAAATCCGAAACGTGGTACGAGTAGTCCCGTGGCCCGTGGGCGGATGGTGACAAAATTTCAAGGAGCTGGGACTTGTAGTTTTCTCGTAAAAAATACGTTTCAAAAAATAAATTAAAAAATTCGCAAAATCTCGGGGGGTGGTCGAAAAAATCCGAAACGTGGTACGAGTCGTCCCGTGGCCCGTGGGCGGATCGTGACAAAATTTCAAGGAGCTGGGACTTGTAGTTTTCTCATAAAAAATACGTTTCAAAAAATAAATTAAAAAATTCGCAAAATCTCGGCCGGTGGTCGAAAAAATCCGAAACGTGGTACGAGTAGTCCCGTGGCCCGTGGGTGGATCGTGACAAAATTTCAAGGAGCTGGGACTTGTAGTTTTCTCGTAAAAAATATGTTTCAAAAAATGAATTAAAAAATTCGCAAAATCTCGGCCAGTGGTCGAAAATATCCGAAACTTGGTACGAGTAGTCCCGTGGCCCGTGGGCGGATGGTGACAAAATTTCAAGGAGCTGGGACTTGTAGTTTTCTCGTAAAAAATACATTTCAAAAAATAAATTAAAAAATTCGCAAAATCTCGGCCGGTGGTCGAAAAAATCCGAAACGTGGTACGAGTCGTCCCGTGGCCCGTGGGCGGATCGTGACAAAATTTCAAGGAGCTGGGACTTGTAGTTTTCTCGTAAAAAATACATTTCAAAAAATAAATTAAAAAATTCGCAAAATCTCGGCCGGTGGTCGAAAAAATCCGAAACGTGGTACGAGTAGTCCCGTGGCCCGTGGGCGGATCGTGACAAAATTTCAAGGAGCTGGGACTTGTCGTTTTCTCGTAAAAAATACGTTTCAAAAAATAAATTAAAAAATTCGCAAAATCTCGGGGGGTGGTCGAAAAAATCCGAAACGTGGTACGAGTAGTCCCGTGGCCCGTGGGCGGATGGTGACAAAATTTCAAGGAGCTGGGACTTGTAGTTTTCTCGTAAAAATACATTTCAAAAAATAAATTAAAAAATTCGCAAAATCTCGGCCGGTGGTCGAAAAAATCCGAAACGTGGTACGAGTAGTCCCGTGGCCCGTGGGCGGATGGTGACAAAATTTCAAGGAGCTGGGACTTGTAGTTTTCTCGTAAAAAATACGTTTCAAAAAATAAATTAAAAAATTCGCAAAATCTCGGCCGGTGGTCGAAAAAATCCGAAACGTGGTACGAGTCGTCCCGTGGCCCGTGGGCGGATCGTGACAAAATTTCAAGGAGCTGGGACTTGTAGTTTTCTCATAAAAAATACGTTTCAAAAAATAAATTAAAAAATTCGCAAAATCTCGGCCGGTGGTCGAAAAAATCCGAAACGTGGTACGAGTAGTCCCGTGGCCCGTGGGTGGATCGTGACAAAATTTCAAGGAGCTGGGACTTGTAGTTTTCTCGTAAAAAATATGTTTCAAAAAATGAATTAAAAAATTCGCAAAATCTCGGCCAGTGGTCGAAAATATCCGAAACTTGGTACGAGTAGTCCCGTGGCCCGTGGGCGGATGGTGACAAAATTTCAAGGAGCTGGGACTTGTAGTTTTCTCGTAAAAAATACATTTCAAAAAATAAATTAAAAAATTCGCAAAATCTCGGCCGGTGGTCGAAAAAATCCGAAACGTGGTACGAGTCGTCCCGTGGCCCGTGGGCGGATCGTGACAAAATTTCAAGGAGCTGGGACTTGTAGTTTTCTCATAAAAAATACGTTTCAAAAAATAAATTAAAAAATTCGCAAAATCTCGGCCGGTGGTCGAAAAAAATCCAAAATGTGGTACGAGTCGTCCCGTGGCCCGTGGGTGGATCGTGACAAAATTTCAAGGAGCTGGGACTTGTAGTTTTCTCGTAAAAAATACATTTCAAAAAATAAATTAAAAAATTCGCAAAATCTCGGCCGGTGGTCGAAAAAATCCGAAACGTGGTACGAGTAGTCCCGTGGCCCGTGGGTGGATCGTGACAAAATTTCAAGGAGCTGGGACTTGTAGTTTTCTCGTAAAAAATATGTTTCAAAAAATGAATTAAAAAATTCGCAAAATCTCGGCCAGTGGTCGAAAAAATCCGAAACGTGGTACGAGTAGTCCCGTGGCCCGTGGGCGGATCGTGACAAAATTTCAAGGAGCTGGGACTTGTAGTTTTCTCGTAAAAAATACGTTTCAAAAAATAAATTAAAAAATTCGCAAAATCTCGGCCGGTGGTCAAAAAAATCCGAAACGTGGTACGAGTAGTCCCGTGGCCCGTGGGCGGATGGTGACAAAATTTCAAGGAGCTGGGACTTGTAGTTTTCTCGTAAAAAATACGTTTCAAAAAATAAATTAAAAAATTCGCAAAATCTCGGCCGGTGGTCGAAAAAATCCGAAACGTGGTACGAGTCGTCCCGTGGCCCGTGGGTGGATGGTGACAAAATTTCAAGGAGCTGGGACTTGTAGTTTTCTCGTAAAAAATACATTTCAAAAAATAAATTAAAAAATTCGCAAAATCTCGGCCGGTGGTCGAAAAAATCCGAAACGTGGTACGAGTAGTCCCGTGGCCCGTGGGCGGATGGTGACAAAATTTCAAGGAGCTGGGACTTGTAGTTTTCTCGTAAAAAATACGTTTCAAAAAATAAATTAAAAAATTCGCAAAATCTCGGGGGGTGGTCGAAAAAATCCGAAACGTGGTACGAGTCATCCCGTGGCCCGTGGGCGGATCGTGACAAAATTTCAAGGAGCTGGGACTTGTAGTTTTCTCGTAAAAAATACATTTCAAAAAATGAATTAAAAAATTCGCAAAATCTCGGCCGGTGGTCGAAAAAATCCGAAACGTGGTACGAGTAGTCCCGTGGCCCGTGGGTGGATCGTGACAAAATTTCAAGGAGCTGGGACTTGTAGTTTTCTCGTAAAAAATATGTTTCAAAAAATGAATTAAAAAATTCGCAAAATCTCGGCCAGTGGTCGAAAAAATCCGAAACGTGGTACGAGTAGTCCCGTGGCCCGTGGGCGGATCGTGACAAAATTTCAAGGAGCTGGGACTTGTAGTTTTCTCGTAAAAAATACGTTTCAAAAAATAAATTAAAAAATTCGCAAAATCTCGGCCGGTGGTCGAAAAAATCCGAAACGTGGTACGAGTAGTCCCGTGGCCCGTGGGCGGAGCGTGACAAAATTTCAAGGAGCTGGGACTTGTAGTTTTCTCGTAAAAAATACATTTCAAAAAATAAATTAAAAAATTCGCAAAATCTCGGCCGGTGGTCGAAAAAATCCGAAACGTGGTACGAGTAGTCCCGTGGCCCGTGGGTGGATCGTGACAAAATTTCAAGGAGCTGGGACTTGTAGTTTTCTCGTAAAAAATATGTTTCAAAAAATGAATTAAAAAATTCGCAAAATCTCGGCCAGTGGTCAAAAAAATCCGAAACGTGGTACAAGTAGTCCCGTGGCCCGTGGGCGGATCGTGACAAAATTTCAAGGAGCTGGGACTTGTAGTTTTCTCGTAAAAAATACGTTTCAAAAAATAAATTAAAAAATTCGCAAAATCTCGGCCGGTGGTCGAAAAAATCCGAAACGTGGTACGAGTAGTCCCGTGGCCCGTGGGCGGAGCGTGACAAAATTTCAAGGAGCTGGGACTTGTAGTTTTCTCGTAAAAAATACGTGTCAAAAAATAAATTAAAAAATTCGCAAAATCTCGGCCGGTGGTCGAAAAAATCCGAAACGTGGTACGAGTGGTCCCGTGGCCCGTGGGCGGATCGTGACAAAATTTCAAGGAGCTGGGACTTGTAGTTTTCTCGTAAAAAATACATTTCAAAAAATAAATTAAAAAATTCGCAAAATCTCGGCCAGTGGTCGAAAAAATCCGAAACGTGGTACGAGTAGTCCCGTGGCCCGTGGGCGGATCGTGACAAAATTTCAAGGAGCTGGGACTTGTAGTTTTCTCATAAAAAATATGTTTCAAAAAATAAATTAAAAAATTCGCAAAATCTCGGCCGGTGGTCGAAAAAATCCGAAACGTGGTACGAGTAGTCCCGTGGCCCGTGGGCGGATCGTGACAAAATTTCAAGGAGCTGGGACTTGTAGTTTTCTTGTAAAAAATACGTTTCAAAAAATAAATTAAAAAATTCGCAAAATCTTGGGGGGTGGTCGAAAAAATCCGAAACGTGGTACGAGTCGTCCCGTGGCCCGTGGGCGGATCGTGACAAAATTTCAAGGAGCTGGGACTTGTAGTTTTCTCGTAAAAAATACTTTTCAAAAAATAAATTTAAAAATTCGCAAAATCTCGGCCGGTGGTCGAAAAAATCCGAAACGTGGTACGAGTAGTCCCGTGGCCCGTGGGCGGATGGTGACAAAATTTCAAGGAGCTGGGACTTGTAGTTTTCTCGTAAAAAATACGTTTCAAAAAATAAATTAAAAAATTCGCAAAATCTCGGCCGGTGGTCGAAAAAATCCGAAACGTGGTACGAGTCGTCCCGTGGCCCGTGGGCGGATGGTGACAAAATTTCAAGGAGCTGGGACTTGTAGTTTTCTCGTAAAAAATACGTTTCAAAAAATAAATTAAAAAATTCGCAAAATCTCGGGGGGTGGTCGAAAAAATCCGAAACGTGGTACGAGTAGTCCCGTGGCCCGTGGGCGGATCGTGACAAAATTTCAAGGAGCTGGGACTTGTCGTTTTCTCGTAAAAAATACGTTTCAAAAAATAAATTAAAAATTCGCAAAATCTCGGCCGGTGGTCGAAAAAATCCGAAACGTGGTACGAGTAGTCCCGTGGCCCGTGGGCGGATGGTGACAAAATTTCAAGGAGCTGGGACTTGTAGTTTTCTCGTAAAAAATACATTTCAAAAAATAAATTAAAAAATTCGCAAAATCTCGGCCGGTGGTCGAAAAAATCCGAAACGTGGTACGAGTAGTCCCGTGGCCCGTGGGCGGATCGTGACAAAATTTCAAGGAGCTGGGACTTGTAGTTTTCTCGTAAAAAATACATTTCTAAAAATAAATTAAAAAATTCGCAAAATCTCGGCCGGTGGTCGAAAAAATCCGAAACGTGGTACGAGTAGTCCCGTGGCCCGTGGGCGGATGGTGACAAAATTTCAAGGAGCTGGGACTTGTAGTTTTCTCGTAAAAAATACGTTTCAAAAAATAAATTAAAAAATTCGCAAAATCTCGGCCGGTGGTTGAAAAAATCCGAAACGTGGTACGAGTAGTCCCGTGGCCCGTGGGCGGATCGTGACAAAATTTCAAGGAGCTGGGACTTGTAGTTTTCTCGTAAAAAATACATTTCAAAAAATAAATTAAAAAATTCGCAAAATCTCGGCCGGTGGTCGAAAAAATCCGAAACGTGGTACGAGTAGTCCCGTGGCCCGTGGGCGAATGGTGACAAAATTTCAAGGAGCTGGGACTTGTAGTTTTCTCGTAAAAAATACATTTCAAAAAATAAATTAAAAAATTCGCAAAATCTCGGCCGGTGGTCGAAAAAATCCGAAACGTGGTACGAGTAGTCCCGTGGCCCGTGGGCGGATGGTGACAAAATTTCAAGGAGCTGGGACTTGTAGTTTTCTCGTAAAAAATACGTTTCAAAAAATAAATTAAAAAATTCGCAAAATCTCGGCCGGTGGTCGAAAAAATCCGAAACGTGGTACGAGTCGTCCCGTGGCCCGTGGGCGGATGGTGACAAAATTTCAAGGAGCTGGGACTTGTAGTTTTCTCGTAAAAAATACGTTTCAAAAAATAAATTAAAAAATTCGCAAAATCTCGGCCGGTGGTCGAAAAAATCCGAAACGTGGTACGAGTAGTCCCGTGGCCCGTGGGCGGATCGTGACAAAATTTCAAGGAGCTGGGACTTGTAGTTTTCTCGTAAAAAATACATTTCAAAAAATAAATTAAAAAATTCGCAAAATCTCGGCCGGTGGTCGAAAAAATCCGAAACGTGGTACGAGTAGTCCCGTGGCCCGTGGGCGAATGGTGACAAAATTTCAAGGAGCTGGGACTTGTAGTTTTCTCGTAAAAAATACATTTCAAAAAATAAATTAAAAAATTTGCAAAATCTCGGCCGGTGGTCGAAAAAATCCGAAACGTGGTACGAGTAGTCCCGTGGCCCGTGGGCGGATGGTGACAAAATTTCAAGGAGCTGGGACTTGTAGTTTTCTCGTAAAAAATACGTTTCAAAAAATAAATTAAAAAATTCGCAAAATCTCGGCCGGTGGTCGAAAAAATCCGAAACGTGGTACGAGTCGTCCCGTGGCCCGTGGGCGGATGGTGACAAAATTTCAAGGAGCTGGGACTTGTAGTTTTCTCGTAAAAAATACGTTTCAAAAAATAAATTAAAAAATTCGCAAAATCTCGGCCGGTGGTCGAAAAAATCCGAAACGTGGTACGAGTAGTCCCGTGGCCCGTGGGCGGATCGTGACAAAATTTCAAGGAGCTGGGACTTGTCGTTTTCTCGTAAAAAATACGTTTCAAAAAATAAATTAAAAAATTCGCAAAATCTCGGCCGGTGGTCGAAAAAATCCGAAACGTGGTACGAGTAGTCCCGTGGCCCGTGGGCGGATGGTGACAAAATTTCAAGGAGCTGGGACTTGTAGTTTTCTCGTAAAAATACATTTCAAAAAATAAATTAAAAAATTCGCAAAATCTCGGCCGGTGGTCAAAAAAATCCGAAACGTGGTACGAGTAGTCCCGTGGCCCGTGGGCGGATGGTGACAAAATTTCAAGGAGCTGGGACTTGTAGTTTTCTCGTAAAAAATACGTTTCAAAAAATAAATTAAAAAATTCGCAAAATCTCGGGGGGTGGTCGAAAAAATCCGAAACGTGGTACGAGTCGTCCCGTGGCCCGTGGGCGGATCGTGACAAAATTTCAAGGAGCTGGGACTTGTAGTTTTCTCATAAAAAATACGTTTCAAAAAATAAATTAAAAAATTCGCAAAATCTCGGCCGGTGGTCGAAAAAATCCGAAACGTGGTACGAGTAGTCCCGTGGCCCGTGGGTGGATCGTGACAAAATTTCAAGGAGCTGGGACTTGTAGTTTTCTCGTAAAAAATATGTTTCAAAAAATGAATTAAAAAATTCGCAAAATCTCGGCCGGTGGTCGAAAAAATCCGAAACGTGGTACGAGTAGTCCCGTGGCCCGTGGGCGGATGGTGACAAAATTTCAAGGAGCTGGGACTTGTAGTTTTCTCGTAAAAAATACATTTCAAAAAATAAATTAAAAAATTCGCAAAATCTCGGCCGGTGGTCGAAAAAATCCAAAACGTGGTACGAGTAGTCCCGTGGCCGGTGGGCGGATGGTGACAAAATTTCAAGGAGCTGGGACTTGTAGTTTTCTCGTAAAAAATACGTTTCAATAAATAAATTAAAAAATTCGCAAAATCTCGGCCGGTGGTCGAAAAAATCCGAAACGTGGTACGAGTCGTCCCGTGGCCCGTGGGCGGATGGTGACAAAATTTCAAGGAGCTGGGACTTGTAGTTTTCTCGTAAAAAATACGTTTCAAAAAATAAATTAAAAAATTCGCAAAATCTCGGGGGGTGGTCGAAAAAATCCGAAACGTGGTACGAGTAGTCCCGTGGCCCGTGGGCGGATCGTGACAAAATTTCAAGGAGCTGGGACTTCTCGTTTTCTCGTAAAAAATACGTTTCAAAAAATAAATTAAAAATTCGCAAAATCTCGGCCGGTGGTCGAAAAAATCCGAAACGTGGTACGAGTAGTCCCGTGGCCCGTGGGCGGATGGTGACAAAATTTCAAGGAGCTGGGACTTGTAGTTTTCTCGTAAAAAATACATTTCAAAAAATAAATTAAAAAATTCGCAAAATCTCGGCCGGTGGTCGAAAAAATCCGAAACGTGGTACGAGTCGTCCCGTGGCCCGTGGGCGGATGGTGACAAAATTTCAAGGAGCTGGGACTTGTAGTTTTCTCGTAAAAAATACGTTTCAAAAAATAAATTAAAAAATTCGCAAAATCTTGGGGGGTGGTCGAAAAAATCCGAAACGTGGTACGAGTCGTCCCGTGGCCCGTGGGCGGATGGTGACAAAATTTCAATGAGCTGGGACTTGTAGTTTTCTTGTAAAAAATACGTTTCAAAAAATAAATTAAAAAATTCGCAAAATCTTGGGGGGTGGTCGAAAAAATCCGAAACGTGGTACGAGTCGTCCCGTGGCCCGTGGGCGGATGGTGACAAAATTTCAAGGAGCTGGGACTTGTAGTTTTCTCGTAAAAAATACATTTCTAAAAATAAATTAAAAAATTCGCAAAATCTCGGCCGGTGGTCGAAAAAATCCGAAACGTGGTACGAGTAGTCCCGTGGCCCGTGGGCGGATGGTGACAAAATTTCAAGGAGCTGGGACTTGTAGTTTTCTCGTAAAAAATACGTTTCAAAAAATAAATTAAAAAATTCGCAAAATCTCGGCCGGTGGTTGAAAAAATCCGAAACGTGGTACGAGTAGTCCCGTGGCCCGTGGGCGGATCGTGACAAAATTTCAAGGAGCTGGGACTTGTAGTTTTCTTGTAAAAAATACGTTTCAAAAAATAAATTAAAAAATTCGCAAAATCTTGGGGGGTGGTCGAAAAAATCCGAAACGTGGTACGAGTCGTCCCGTGGCCCGTGGGCGGATCGTGACAAAATTTCAAGGAGCTGGGACTTGTAGTTTTCTCGTAAAAAATACATTTCAAAAAATAAATTAAAAAATTCGCAAAATCTCGGCCGGTGGTCGAAAAAATCCGAAACGTGGTACGAGTAGTCCCGTGGCCCGTGGGCGAATGGTGACAAAATTTCAAGGAGCTGGGACTTGTAGTTTTCTCGTAAAAATACATTTCAAAAAATAAATTAAAAAATTCGCAAAATCTCGGCCGGTGGTCGAAAAAATCCGAAACGTGGTACGAGTAGTCCCGTGGCCCGTGGGCGGATGGTGACAAAATTTCAAGGAGCTGGGACTTGTAGTTTTCTCGTAAAAAATACATTTCAAAAAATAAATTAAAAAATTCGCAAAATCTCGGCCGGTGGTCGAAAAAATCCGAAACGTGGTACGAGTCGTCCCGTGGCCCGTGGGCGGATGGTGACAAAATTTCAAGGAGCTGGGACTTGTAGTTTTCTCGTAAAAAATACGTTTCAAAAAATAAATTAAAAAATTCGCAAAATCTCGGCCGGTGGTCGAAAAAATCCGAAACGTGGTACGAGTAGTCCCGTGGCCCGTGGGCGGATGGTGACAAAATTTCAAGGAGCTGGGACTTGTCGTTTTCTCGTAAAAAATACGTTTCAAAAAATAAATTAAAAAATTCGCAAAATCTCGGGGGGTGGTCGAAAAAATCCGAAACGTGGTACGAGTCGTCCCGTGGCCCGTGGGCGGATGGTGACAAAATTTCAAGGAGCTGGGACTTGTAGTTTTCTCGTAAAAAATACGTTTCAAAAAATAAATTAAAAAATTCGCAAAATCTCGGCCGGTGGTCGAAAAAATCCGAAACGTGGTACGAGTAGTCCCGTGGCCCGTGGGCGGATCGTGACAAAATTTCAAGGAGCTGGGACTTGTAGTTTTCTCGTAAAAAATACATTTCAAAAAATAAATTAAAAAATTCGCAAAATCTCGGCCGGTGGTCGAAAAAATCCGAAACGTGGTACGAGTAGTCCCGTGGCCCGTGGGCGAATGGTGACAAAATTTCAAGGAGCTGGGACTTGTAGTTTTCTCGTAAAAAATACATTTCAAAAAATAAATTAAAAAATTTGCAAAATCTCGGCCGGTGGTCGAAAAAATCCGAAACGTGGTACGAGTAGTCCCGTGGCCCGTGGGCGGATGGTGACAAAATTTCAAGGAGCTGGGACTTGTAGTTTTCTCGTAAAAAATACGTTTCAAAAAATAAATTAAAAAATTCGCAAAATCTCGGCCGGTGGTCGAAAAAATCCGAAACGTGGTACGAGTCGTCCCGTGGCCCGTGGGCGGATGGTGACAAAATTTCAAGGAGCTGGGACTTGTAGTTTTCTCGTAAAAAATACGTTTCAAAAAATAAATTAAAAAATTCGCAAAATCTCGGCCGGTGGTCGAAAAAATCCGAAACGTGGTACGAGTAGTCCCGTGGCCCGTGGGCGGATCGTGACAAAATTTCAAGGAGCTGGGACTTGTCGTTTTCTCGTAAAAAATACGTTTCAAAAAATAAATTAAAAAATTCGCAAAATCTCGGCCGGTGGTCGAAAAAATCCGAAACGTGGTACGAGTAGTCCCGTGGCCCGTGGGCGGATGGTGACAAAATTTCAAGGAGCTGGGACTTGTAGTTTTCTCGTAAAAATACGTTTCAAAAAATAAATTAAAAAATTCGCAAAATCTCGGCCGGTGGTCAAAAAAATCCGAAACGTGGTACGAGTAGTCCCGTGGCCCGTGGGCGGATGGTGACAAAATTTCAAGGAGCTGGGACTTGTAGTTTTCTCGTAAAAAATACGTTTCAAAAAATAAATTAAAAAATTCGCAAAATCTCGGGGGGTGGTCGAAAAAATCCGAAACGTGGTACGAGTCGTCCCGTGGCCCGTGGGCGGATCGTGACAAAATTTCAAGGAGCTGGGACTTGTAGTTTTCTCATAAAAAATACGTTTCAAAAAATAAATTAAAAAATTCGCAAAATCTCGGCCGGTGGTCGAAAAAATCCGAAACGTGGTACGAGTAGTCCCGTGGCCCGTGGGTGGATCGTGACAAAATTTCAAGGAGCTGGGACTTGTAGTTTTCTCGTAAAAAATATGTTTCAAAAAATGAATTAAAAAATTCGCAAAATCTCGGCCGGTGGTCGAAAAAATCCGAAACGTGGTACGAGTAGTCCCGTGGCCCGTGGGCGGATGGTGACAAAATTTCAAGGAGCTGGGACTTGTAGTTTTCTCGTAAAAAATACATTTCAAAAAATAAATTAAAAAATTCGCAAAATCTCGGCCGGTGGTCGAAAAAATCCAAAACGTGGTACGAGTAGTCCCGTGGCCGGTGGGCGGATGGTGACAAAATTTCAAGGAGCTGGGACTTGTAGTTTTCTCGTAAAAAATACGTTTCAATAAATAAATTAAAAAATTCGCAAAATCTCGGCCGGTGGTCGAAAAAATCCGAAACGTGGTACGAGTCGTCCCGTGGCCCGTGGGCGGATGGTGACAAAATTTCAAGGAGCTGGGACTTGTAGTTTTCTCGTAAAAAATACGTTTCAAAAAATAAATTAAAAAATTCGCAAAATCTCGGGGGGTGGTCGAAAAAATCCGAAACGTGGTACGAGTAGTCCCGTGGCCCGTGGGCGGATCGTGACAAAATTTCAAGGAGCTGGGACTTCTCGTTTTCTCGTAAAAAATACGTTTCAAAAAATAAATTAAAAATTCGCAAAATCTCGGCCGGTGGTCGAAAAAATCCGAAACGTGGTACGAGTAGTCCCGTGGCCCGTGGGCGGATGGTGACAAAATTTCAAGGAGCTGGGACTTGTAGTTTTCTCGTAAAAAATACATTTCAAAAAATAAATTAAAAAATTCGCAAAATCTCGGCCGGTGGTCGAAAAAATCCGAAACGTGGTACGAGTCGTCCCGTGGCCCGTGGGCGGATGGTGACAAAATTTCAAGGAGCTGGGACTTGTAGTTTTCTCGTAAAAAATACGTTTCAAAAAATAAATTAAAAAATTCGCAAAATCTTGGGGGGTGGTCGAAAAAATCCGAAACGTGGTACGAGTCGTCCCGTGGCCCGTGGGCGGATGGTGACAAAATTTCAATGAGCTGGGACTTGTAGTTTTCTTGTAAAAAATACGTTTCAAAAAATAAATTAAAAAATTCGCAAAATCTTGGGGGGTGGTCGAAAAAATCCGAAACGTGGTACGAGTCGTCCCGTGGCCCGTGGGCGGATGGTGACAAAATTTCAAGGAGCTGGGACTTGTAGTTTTCTCGTAAAAAATACATTTCTAAAAATAAATTAAAAAATTCGCAAAATCTCGGCCGGTGGTCGAAAAAATCCGAAACGTGGTACGAGTAGTCCCGTGGCCCGTGGGCGGATGGTGACAAAATTTCAAGGAGCTGGGACTTGTAGTTTTCTCGTAAAAAATACGTTTCAAAAAATAAATTAAAAAATTCGCAAAATCTCGGCCGGTGGTTGAAAAAATCCGAAACGTGGTACGAGTAGTCCCGTGGCCCGTGGGCGGATCGTGACAAAATTTCAAGGAGCTGGGACTTGTAGTTTTCTTGTAAAAAATACGTTTCAAAAAATAAATTAAAAAATTCGCAAAATCTTGGGGGGTGGTCGAAAAAATCCGAAACGTGGTACGAGTCGTCCCGTGGCCCGTGGGCGGATCGTGACAAAATTTCAAGGAGCTGGGACTTGTAGTTTTCTCGTAAAAAATACATTTCAAAAAATAAATTAAAAAATTCGCAAAATCTCGGCCGGTGGTCGAAAAAATCCGAAACGTGGTACGAGTAGTCCCGTGGCCCGTGGGCGAATGGTGACAAAATTTCAAGGAGCTGGGACTTGTAGTTTTCTCGTAAAAATACATTTCAAAAAATAAATTAAAAAATTCGCAAAATCTCGGCCGGTGGTCGAAAAAATCCGAAACGTGGTACGAGTAGTCCCGTGGCCCGTGGGCGGATGGTGACAAAATTTCAAGGAGCTGGGACTTGTAGTTTTCTCGTAAAAAATACGTTTCAAAAAATAAATTAAAAAATTCGCAAAATCTCGGCCGGTGGTCGAAAAAATCCGAAACGTGGTACGAGTCGTCCCGTGGCCCGTGGGCGGATGGTGACAAAATTTCAAGGAGCTGGGACTTGTAGTTTTCTCGTAAAAAATACGTTTCAAAAAATAAATTAAAAAATTCGCAAAATCTCGGCCGGTGGTCGAAAAAATCCGAAACGTGGTACGAGTAGTCCCGTGGCCCGTGGGCGGATCGTGACAAAATTTCAAGGAGCTGGGACTTGTCGTTTTCTCGTAAAAAATACGTTTCAAAAAATAAATTAAAAAATTCGCAAAATCTCGGGGGGTGGTCGAAAAAATCCGAAACGTGGTACGAGTAGTCCCGTGGCCCGTGGGCGGATGGTGACAAAATTTCAAGGAGCTGGGACTTGTAGTTTTCTCGTAAAAATACATTTCAAAAAATAAATTAAAAAATTTGCAAAATCTCGGCCGGTGGTCGAAAAAATCCGAAACGTGGTACGAGTAGTCCCGTGGCCCGTGGGCGGATGGTGACAAAATTTCAAGGAGCTGGGACTTGTAGTTTTCTCGTAAAAAATACGTTTCAAAAAATAAATTAAAAAATTCGCAAAATCTCGGGGGGTGGTCGAAAAAATCCGAAACGTGGTACGAGTCGTCCCGTGGCCCGTGGGCGGATCGTGACAAAATTTCAAGGAGCTGGGACTTGTAGTTTTCTCATAAAAAATACGTTTCAAAAAATAAATTAAAAAATTCGCAAAATCTCGGCCGGTGGTCGAAAAAATCCGAAACGTGGTACGAGTAGTCCCGTGGCCCGTGGGTGGATCGTGACAAAATTTCAAGGAGCTGGGACTTGTAGTTTTCTCGTAAAAAATATGTTTCAAAAAATGAATTAAAAAATTCGCAAAATCTCGGCCAGTGGTCGAAAATATCCGAAACTTGGTACGAGTAGTCCCGTGGCCCGTGGGCGGATGGTGACAAAATTTCAAGGAGCTGGGACTTGTAGTTTTCTCGTAAAAATACATTTCAAAAAATAAATTAAAAAATTCGCAAAATCTCGGCCGGTGGTCGAAAAAATCCGAAACGTGGTACGAGTCGTCCCGTGGCCCGTGGGCGGATCGTGACAAAATTTCAAGGAGCTGGGACTTGTAGTTTTCTCGTAAAAAATACATTTCAAAAAATAAATTAAAAAATTCGCAAAATCTCGGCCGGTGGTCGAAAAAATCCGAAACGTGGTACGAGTAGTCCCGTGGCCCGTGGGCGGATCGTGACAAAATTTCAAGGAGCTGGGACTTGTCGTTTTCTCGTAAAAAATACGTTTCAAAAAATAAATTAAAAAATTCGCAAAATCTCGGGGGGTGGTCGAAAAAATCCGAAACGTGGTACGAGTAGTCCCGTGGCCCGTGGGCGGATGGTGACAAAATTTCAAGGAGCTGGGACTTGTAGTTTTCTCGTAAAAATACATTTCAAAAAATAAATTAAAAAATTCGCAAAATCTCGGCCGGTGGTCGAAAAAATCCGAAACGTGGTACGAGTAGTCCCGTGGCCCGTGGGCGGATGGTGACAAAATTTCAAGGAGCTGGGACTTGTAGTTTTCTCGTAAAAAATACGTTTCAAAAAATAAATTAAAAAATTCGCAAAATCTCGGCCGGTGGTCGAAAAAATCCGAAACGTGGTACGAGTCGTCCCGTGGCCCGTGGGCGGATCGTGACAAAATTTCAAGGAGCTGGGACTTGTAGTTTTCTCATAAAAAATACGTTTCAAAAAATAAATTAAAAAATTCGCAAAATCTCGGCCGGTGGTCGAAAAAATCCGAAACGTGGTACGAGTAGTCCCGTGGCCCGTGGGTGGATCGTGACAAAATTTCAAGGAGCTGGGACTTGTAGTTTTCTCGTAAAAAATATGTTTCAAAAAATGAATTAAAAAATTCGCAAAATCTCGGCCAGTGGTCGAAAATATCCGAAACTTGGTACGAGTAGTCCCGTGGCCCGTGGGCGGATGGTGACAAAATTTCAAGGAGCTGGGACTTGTAGTTTTCTCGTAAAAAATACATTTCAAAAAATAAATTAAAAAATTCGCAAAATCTCGGCCGGTGGTCGAAAAAATCCGAAACGTGGTACGAGTCGTCCCGTGGCCCGTGGGCGGATCGTGACAAAATTTCAAGGAGCTGGGACTTGTAGTTTTCTCGTAAAAAATACATTTCAAAAAATAAATTAAAAAATTTGCAAAATCTCGGCCGGTGGTCGAAAAAATCCGAAACGTGGTACGAGTAGTCCCGTGGCCCGTGGGCGGATGGTGACAAAATTTCAAGGAGCTGGGACTTGTAGTTTTCTCGTAAAAAATACGTTTCAAAAAATAAATTAAAAAATTCGCAAAATCTCGGCCGGTGGTCGAAAAAATCCGAAACGTGGTACGAGTCGTCCCGTGGCCCGTGGGCGGATGGTGACAAAATTTCAAGGAGCTGGGACTTGTAGTTTTCTCGTAAAAAATACGTTTCAAAAAATAAATTAAAAAATTCGCAAAATCTCGGCCGGTGGTCGAAAAAATCCGAAACGTGGTACGAGTAGTCCCGTGGCCCGTGGGCGGATCGTGACAAAATTTCAAGGAGCTGGGACTTGTCGTTTTCTCGTAAAAAATACGTTTCAAAAAATAAATTAAAAAATTCGCAAAATCTCGGCCGGTGGTCGAAAAAATCCGAAACGTGGTACGAGTAGTCCCGTGGCCCGTGGGCGGATGGTGACAAAATTTCAAGGAGCTGGGACTTGTAGTTTTCTCGTAAAAATACATTTCAAAAAATAAATTAAAAAATTCGCAAAATCTCGGCCGGTGGTCGAAAAAATCCGAAACGTGGTACGAGTAGTCCCGTGGCCCGTGGGCGGATGGTGACAAAATTTCAAGGAGCTGGGACTTGTAGTTTTCTCGTAAAAAATACGTTTCAAAAAATAAATTAAAAAATTCGCAAAATCTCGGGGGGTGGTCGAAAAAATCCGAAACGTGGTACGAGTCGTCCCGTGGCCCGTGGGCGGATCGTGACAAAATTTCAAGGAGCTGGGACTTGTAGTTTTCTCATAAAAAATACGTTTCAAAAAATAAATTAAAAAATTCGCAAAATCTCGGCCGGTGGTCGAAAAAATCCGAAACGTGGTACGAGTAGTCCCGTGGCCCGTGGGTGGATCGTGACAAAATTTCAAGGAGCTGGGACTTGTAGTTTTCTCGTAAAAAATATGTTTCAAAAAATGAATTAAAAAATTCGCAAAATCTCGGCCGGTGGTCGAAAAAATCCGAAACGTGGTACGAGTAGTCCCGTGGCCCGTGGGCGGATGGTGACAAAATTTCAAGGAGCTGGGACTTGTAGTTTTCTCATAAAAAATACGTTTCAAAAAATAAATTAAAAAATTCGCAAAATCTCGGCCGGTGGTCGAAAAAATCCGAAACGTGGTACGAGTAGTCCCGTGGCCCGTGGGTGGATCGTGACAAAATTTCAAGGAGCTGGGACTTGTAGTTTTCTCGTAAAAAATACGTTTCAAAAAATAAATTAAAAAATTCGCAAAATCTCGGGGGGTGGTCGAAAAAATCCGAAACGTGGTACGAGTAGTCCCGTGGCCCGTGGGCGGATCGTGACAAAATTTCAAGGAGCTGGGACTTCTCGTTTTCTCGTAAAAAATACGTTTCAAAAAATAAATTAAAAATTCGCAAAATCTCGGCCGGTGGTCGAAAAAATCCGAAACGTGGTACGAGTAGTCCCGTGGCCCGTGGGCGGATGGTGACAAAATTTCAAGGAGCTGGGACTTGTAGTTTTCTCGTAAAAAATACATTTCAAAAAATAAATTAAAAAATTCGCAAAATCTCGGCCGGTGGTCGAAAAAATCCGAAACGTGGTACGAGTCGTCCCGTGGCCCGTGGGCGGATGGTGACAAAATTTCAATGAGCTGGGACTTGTAGTTTTCTTGTAAAAAATACGTTTCAAAAAATAAATTAAAAAATTCGCAAAATCTTGGGGGGTGGTCGAAAAAATCCGAAACGTGGTACGAGTCGTCCCGTGGCCCGTGGGCGGATGGTGACAAAATTTCAAGGAGCTGGGACTTGTAGTTTTCTCGTAAAAAATACATTTCTAAAAATAAATTAAAAAATTCGCAAAATCTCGGCCGGTGGTCGAAAAAATCCGAAACGTGGTACGAGTAGTCCCGTGGCCCGTGGGCGGATGGTGACAAAATTTCAAGGAGCTGGGACTTGTAGTTTTCTCGTAAAAAATACGTTTCAAAAAATAAATTAAAAAATTCGCAAAATCTCGGCCGGTGGTTGAAAAAATCCGAAACGTGGTACGAGTAGTCCCGTGGCCCGTGGGCGGATCGTGACAAAATTTCAAGGAGCTGGGACTTGTAGTTTTCTTGTAAAAAATACGTTTCAAAAAATAAATTAAAAAATTCGCAAAATCTTGGGGGGTGGTCGAAAAAATCCGAAACGTGGTACGAGTCGTCCCGTGGCCCGTGGGCGGATCGTGACAAAATTTCAAGGAGCTGGGACTTGTAGTTTTCTCGTAAAAAATACATTTCAAAAAATAAATTAAAAAATTCGCAAAATCTCGGCCGGTGGTCGAAAAAATCCGAAACGTGGTACGAGTAGTCCCGTGGCCCGTGGGCGAATGGTGACAAAATTTCAAGGAGCTGGGACTTGTAGTTTTCTCGTAAAAATACATTTCAAAAAATAAATTAAAAAATTCGCAAAATCTCGGCCGGTGGTCGAAAAAATCCGAAACGTGGTACGAGTAGTCCCGTGGCCCGTGGGCGGATGGTGACAAAATTTCAAGGAGCTGGGACTTGTAGTTTTCTCGTAAAAAATACGTTTCAAAAAATAAATTAAAAAATTCGCAAAATCTCGGCCGGTGGTCGAAAAAATCCGAAACGTGGTACGAGTCGTCCCGTGGCCCGTGGGCGGATGGTGACAAAATTTCAAGGAGCTGGGACTTGTAGTTTTCTCGTAAAAAATACGTTTCAAAAAATAAATTAAAAAATTCGCAAAATCTCGGCCGGTGGTCGAAAAAATCCGAAACGTGGTACGAGTAGTCCCGTGGCCCGTGGGCGGATCGTGACAAAATTTCAAGGAGCTGGGACTTGTCGTTTTCTCGTAAAAAATACGTTTCAAAAAATAAATTAAAAAATTCGCAAAATCTCGGGGGGTGGTCGAAAAAATCCGAAACGTGGTACGAGTAGTCCCGTGGCCCGTGGGCGGATGGTGACAAAATTTCAAGGAGCTGGGACTTGTAGTTTTCTCGTAAAAATACATTTCAAAAAATAAATTAAAAAATTCGCAAAATCTCGGCCGGTGGTCGAAAAAATCCGAAACGTGGTACGAGTAGTCCCGTGGCGCGTGGGCGGATGGTGACAAAATTTCAAGGAGCTGGGACTTGTAGTTTTCTCGTAAAAAATACGTTTCAAAAAATAAATTAAAAAATTCGCAAAATCTCGGGGGGTGGTCGAAAAAATCCGAAACGTGGTACGAGTCGTCCCGTGGCCCGTGGGCGGATCGTGACAAAATTTCAAGGAGCTGGGACTTGTAGTTTTCTCATAAAAAATACGTTTCAAAAAATAAATTAAAAAATTCGCAAAATCTCGGCCGGTGGTCGAAAAAATCCGAAACGTGGTACGAGTAGTCCCGTGGCCCGTGGGTGGATCGTGACAAAATTTCAAGGAGCTGGGACTTGTAGTTTTCTCGTAAAAAATATGTTTCAAAAAATGAATTAAAAAATTCGCAAAATCTCGGCCAGTGGTCGAAAATATCCGAAACTTGGTACGAGTAGTCCCGTGGCCCGTGGGCGGATGGTGACAAAATTTCAAGGAGCTGGGACTTGTAGTTTTCTCGTAAAAAATACATTTCAAAAAATAAATTAAAAAATTCGCAAAATCTCGGCCGGTGGTCGAAAAAATCCGAAACGTGGTACGAGTCGTCCCGTGGCCCGTGGGCGGATCGTGACAAAATTTCAAGGAGCTGGGACTTGTCGTTTTCTCGTAAAAAATACATTTCAAAAAATAAATTAAAAAATTCGCAAAATCTCGGCCGGTGGTCGAAAAAATCCGAAACGTGGTACGAGTAGTCCCGTGGCCCGTGGGCGGATCGTGACAAAATTTCAAGGAGCTGGGACTTGTCGTTTTCTCGTAAAAAATACGTTTCAAAAAATAAATTAAAAAATTCGCAAAATCTCGGGGGGTGGTCGAAAAAATCCGAAACGTGGTACGAGTAGTCCCGTGGCCCGTGGGCGGATGGTGACAAAATTTCAAGGAGCTGGGACTTGTAGTTTTCTCGTAAAAATACATTTCAAAAAATAAATTAAAAAATTCGCAAAATCTCGGCCGGTGGTCGAAAAAATCCGAAACGTGGTACGAGTAGTCCCGTGGCCCGTGGGCGGATGGTGACAAAATTTCAAGGAGCTGGGACTTGTAGTTTTCTCGTAAAAAATACGTTTCAAAAAATAAATTAAAAAATTCGCAAAATCTCGGGGGGTGGTCGAAAAAATCCGAAACGTGGTACGAGTCGTCCCGTGGCCCGTGGGCGGATCGTGACAAAATTTCAAGGAGCTGGGACTTGTAGTTTTCTCATAAAAAATACGTTTCAAAAAATAAATTAAAAAATTCGCAAAATCTCGGCCGGTGGTCGAAAAAATCCGAAACGTGGTACGAGTAGTCCCGTGGCCCGTGGGTGGATCGTGACAAAATTTCAAGGAGCTGGGACTTGTAGTTTTCTCGTAAAAAATATGTTTCAAAAAATGAATTAAAAAAATCGCAAAATCTCGGCCAGTGGTCGAAAATATCCGAAACTTGGTACGAGTAGTCCCGTGGCCCGTGGGCGGATGGTGACAAAATTTCAAGGAGCTGGGACTTGTAGTTTTCTCGTAAAAAATACATTTCAAAAAATAAATTAAAAAATTCGCAAAATCTCGGCCGGTGGTCGAAAAAATCCGAAACGTGGTACGAGTCGTCCCGTGGCCCGTGGGCGGATCGTGACAAAATTTCAAGGAGCTGGGACTTGTAGTTTTCTCGTAAAAAATACATTTCAAAAAATAAATTAAAAAATTCGCAAAATCTCGGCCGGTGGTCGAAAAAATCCGAAACGTGGTACGAGTAGTCCCGTGGCCCGTGGGCGAATGGTGACAAAATTTCAAGGAGCTGGGACTTGTAGTTTTCTCGTAAAAAATACATTTCAAAAAATAAATTAAAAAATTTGCAAAATCTCGGCCGGTGGTCGAAAAAATCCGAAACGTGGTACGAGTAGTCCCGTGGCCCGTGGGCGGATGGTGACAAAATTTCAAGGAGCTGGGACTTGTAGTTTTCTCGTAAAAAATACGTTTCAAAAAATAAATTAAAAAATTCGCAAAATCTCGGCCGGTGGTCGAAAAAATCCGAAACGTGGTACGAGTCGTCCCGTGGCCCGTGGGCGGATGGTGACAAAATTTCAAGGAGCTGGGACTTGTAGTTTTCTCGTAAAAAATACGTTTCAAAAAATAAATTAAAAAATTCGCAAAATCTCGGCCGGTGGTCGAAAAAATCCGAAACGTGGTACGAGTAGTCCCGTGGCCCGTGGGCGGATGGTGACAAAATTTCAAGGAGCTGGGACTTGTCGTTTTCTCGTAAAAAATACGTTTCAAAAAATAAATTAAAAAATTCGCAAAATCTCGGCCGGTGGTCGAAAAAATCCGAAACGTGGTACGAGTAGTCCCGTGGCCCGTGGGCGGATGGTGACAATATTTCAAGGAGCTGGGACTTGTAGTTTTCTCGTAAAAATACATTTCAAAAAATAAATTAAAAAATTCGCAAAATCTCGGCCGGTGGTCGAAAAAATCCGAAACGTGGTACGAGTAGTCCCGTGGCCCGTGGGCGGATGGTGACAAAATTTCAAGGAGCTGGGACTTGTAGTTTTCTCGTAAAAAATACGTTTCAAAAAATAAATTAAAAAATTCGCAAAATCTCGGGGGGTGGTCGAAAAAATCCGAAACGTGGTACGAGTCGTCCCGTGGCCCGTGGGCGGATCGTGACAAAATTTCAAGGAGCTGGGACTTGTAGTTTTCTCATAAAAAATACGTTTCAAAAAATAAATTAAAAAATTCGCAAAATCTCGGCCGGTGGTCGAAAAAATCCGAAACGTGGTACGAGTAGTCCCGTGGCCCGTGGGTGGATCGTGACAAAATTTCAAGGAGCTGGGACTTGTAGTTTTCTCGTAAAAAATATGTTTCAAAAAATGAATTAAAAAATTCGCAAAATCTCGGCCGGTGGTCGAAAAAATCCGAAACGTGGTACGAGTAGTCCCGTGGCCCGTGGGCGGATGGTGACAAAATTTCAAGGAGCTGGGACTTGTAGTTTTCTCATAAAAAATACGTTTCAAAAAATAAATTAAAAAATTCGCAAAATCTCGGCCGGTGGTCGAAAAAATCCGAAACGTGGTACGAGTAGTCCCGTGGCCCGTGGGTGGATCGTGACAAAATTTCAAGGAGCTGGGACTTGTAGTTTTCTCGTAAAAAATATGTTTCAAAAAATGAATTAAAAAATTCGCAAAATCTCGGCCGGTGGTCGAAAAAATCCGAAACGTGGTACGAGTAGTCCCGTGGCCCGTGGGCGGATGGTGACAAAATTTCAAGGAACTGGGACTTGTAGTTTTCTCATAAAAAATACGTTTCAATAAATAAATTAAAAAATTCGCAAAATCTCGGCCGGTGGTCGAAAAAATCCGAAACGTGGTACGAGTCGTCCCATGGCCCGTGGGCGGATGGTGACAAAATTTCAAGGAGCTGGGACTTGTAGTTTTCTCGTAAAAAATACGTTTCAAAAAATAAATTAAAAAATTCGCAAAATCTCGGGGGGTGGTCGAAAAAATCCGAAACGTGGTACGAGTAGTCCCGTGGCCCGTGGGCGGATCGTGACAAAATTTCAAGGAGCTGGGACTTGTCGTTTTCTCGTAAAAAATACGTTTCAAAAAATAAATTAAAAATTCGCAAAATCTCGGCCGGTGGTCGAAAAAATCCGAAACGTGGTACGAGTAGTCCCGTGGCCCGTGGGCGGATGGTGACAAAATTTCAAGGAGCTGGGACTTGTAGTTTTCTCGTAAAAATACATTTCAAAAAATAAATTAAAAAATTCGCAAAATCTCGGCCGGTGGTCGAAAAAATCCGAAACGTGGTACGAGTAGTCCCGTGGCCCGTGGGCGGATGGTGACAAAATTTCAAGGAGCTGGGACTTGTAGTTTTCTCGTAAAAAATATGTTTCAAAAAATAAATTAAAAAATTCGCAAAATCTCGGCCGGTGGTCGAAAAAATCCGAAACGTGGTACGAGTCGTCCCGTGGCCCGTGGGCGGATGGTGACAAAATTTCAAGGAGCTGGGACTTGTAGTTTTCTCGTAAAAAATACGTTTCAAAAAATAAATTAAAAAATTCGCAAAATCTCGGCCGGTGGTCGAAAAAATCCGAAACGTGGTACGAGTCGTCCCGTGGCCCGTGGGCGGATCGTGACAAAATTTCAAGGAGCTGGGACTTGTCGTTTTCTCGTAAAAAATACGTTTCAAAAAATAAATTAAAAAATTCGCAAAATCTCGGGGGGTGGTCGAAAAAATCCGAAACGTGGTACGAGTAGTCCCGTGGCCCGTGGGCGGATGGTGACAAAATTTCAAGGAGCTGGGACTTGTAGTTTTCTCGTAAAAATACATTTCAAAAAATAAATTAAAAAATTCGCAAAATCTCGGCCGGTGGTCGAAAAAATCCGAAACGTGGTACGAGTAGTCCCGTGGCCCGTGGGCGGATGGTGACAAAATTTCAAGGAGCTGGGACTTGTAGTTTTCTTGTAAAAAATACGTTTCAAAAAATAAATTAAAAAATTCGCAAAATCTCGGGGGGTGGTCGAAAAAATCCGAAACGTGGTACGAGTCGTCCCGTGGCCCGTGGGCGGATCGTGACAAAATTTCAAGGAGCTGGGACTTGTAGTTTTCTCATAAAAAATACGTTTCAAAAAATAAATTAAAAAATTCGCAAAATCTCGGCCGGTGGTCGAAAAAATCCGAAACGTGGTACGAGTAGTCCCGTGGCCCGTGGGTGGATCGTGACAAAATTTCAAGGAGCTGGGACTTGTAGTTTTCTCGTAAAAAATATGTTTCAAAAAATGAATTAAAAAATTCGCAAAATCTCGGCCAGTGGTCGAAAATATCCGAAACTTGGTACGAGTAGTCCCGTGGCCCGTGGGCGGATGGTGACAAAATTTCAAGGAGCTGGGACTTGTAGTTTTCTCGTAAAAAATACATTTCAAAAAATAAATTAAAAAATTCGCAAAATCTCGGCCGGTGGTCGAAAAAATCCGAAACGTGGTACGAGTCGTCCCGTGGCCCGTGGGCGGATCGTGACAAAATTTCAAGGAGCTGGGACTTGTCGTTTTCTCGTAAAAAATACGTTTCAAAAAATAAATTAAAAAATTCGCAAAATCTCGGCCGGTGGTCGAAAAAATCCGAAACGTGGTACGAGTAGTCCCGTGGCCCGTGGGCGGATGGTGACAAAATTTCAAGGAGCTGGGACTTGTAGTTTTCTCGTAAAAATACATTTCAAAAAATAAATTAAAAAATTCGCAAAATCTCGGCCGGTGGTCGAAAAAATCTGAAACGTGGTACGAGTAGTCCCGTGGCCCGTGGGCGGATGGTGACAAAATTTCAAGGAGCTGGGACTTGTAGTTTTCTCGTAAAAAATACGTTTCAAAAAATAAATTAAAAAATTCGCAAAATCTCGGGGGGTGGTCGAAAAAATCCGAAACGTGGTACGAGTCGTCCCGTGGCCCGTGGGCGGATCGTGACAAAATTTCAAGGAGCTGGGACTTGTAGTTTTCTCATAAAAAATACGTTTCAAAAAATAAATTAAAAAATTCGCAAAATCTCGGCCGGTGGTCGAAAAAATCCGAAACGTGGTACGAGTAGTCCCGTGGCCCGTGGGTGGATCGTGACAAAATTTCAAGGAGCTGGGACTTGTAGTTTTCTCGTAAAAAATATGTTTCAAAAAATGAATTAAAAAATTCGCAAAATCTCGGCCGGTGGTCGAAAAAATCCGAAACGTGGTACGAGTAGTCCCGTGGCCCGTGGGCGGATGGTGACAAAATTTCAAGGAGCTGGGACTTGTAGTTTTCTCGTAAAAAATACATTTCAAAAAATAAATTAAAAAATTCGCAAAATCTCGGCCGGTGGTCGAAAAAATCCGAAACGTGGTACGAGTAGTCCCGTGGCCGGTGGGCGGATGGTGACAAAATTTCAAGGAGCTGGGACTTGTAGTTTTCTCGTAAAAAATACGTTTCAATAAATAAATTAAAAAATTCGCAAAATCTCGGCCGGTGGTCGAAAAAATCCGAAACGTGGTACGAGTCGTCCCGTGGCCCGTGGGCGGATGGTGACAAAATTTCAAGGAGCTGGGACTTGTAGTTTTCTCGTAAAAAATACGTTTCAAAAAATAAATTAAAAAATTCGCAAAATCTCGGGGGGTGGTCGAAAAAATCCGAAACGTGGTACGAGTAGTCCCGTGGCGCGTGGGCGGATCGTGACAAAATTTCAAGGAGCTGGGACTTGTCGTTTTCTCGTAAAAAATACGTTTCAAAAAATAAATTAAAAATTCGCAAAATCTCGGCCGGTGGTCGAAAAAATCCGAAACGTGGTACGAGTAGTCCCGTGGCCCGTGGGCGGATGGTGACAAAATTTCAAGGAGCTGGGACTTGTAGTTTTCTCGTAAAAAATACATTTCAAAAAATAAATTAAAAAATTCGCAAAATCTCGGCCGGTGGTCGAAAAAATCCGAAACGTGGTACGAGTCGTCCCGTGGCCCGTGGGCGGATGGTGACAAAATTTCAAGGAGCTGGGACTTGTAGTTTTCTCGTAAAAAATACGTTTCAAAAAATAAATTAAAAAATTCGCAAAATCTTGGGGGGTGGTCGAAAAAATCCGAAACGTGGTACGAGTCGTCCCGTGGCCCGTGGGCGGATCGTGACAAAATTTCAAGGAGCTGGGACTTGTAGTTTTCTCGTAAAAAATACTTTTCAAAAAATAAATTAAAAAATTCGCAAAATCTCGGCCGGTGGTCGAAAAAATCCGAAACGTGGTACGAGTAGTCCCGTGGCCCGTGGGCGGATGGTGACAAAATTTCAAGGAGCTGGGACTTGTAGTTTTCTCGTAAAAAATACGTTTCAAAAAATAAATTAAAAAATTCGCAAAATCTCGGCCGGTGGTTGAAAAAATCCGAAACGTGGTACGAGTAGTCCCGTGGCCCGTGGGCGGATCGTGACAAAATTTCAAGGAGCTGGGACTTGTAGTTTTCTTGTAAAAAATACGTTTCAAAAAATAAATTAAAAAATTCGCAAAATCTTGGGGGGTGGTCGAAAAAATCCGAAACGTGGTACGAGTCGTCCCGTGGCCCGTGGGCGGATCGTGACAAAATTTCAAGGAGCTGGGACTTGTAGTTTTCTCGTAAAAAATACATTTCAAAAAATAAATTAAAAAATTCGCAAAATCTCGGCCGGTGGTCGAAAAAATCCGAAACGTGGTACGAGTAGTCCCGTGGCCCGTGGGCGAATGGTGACAAAATTTCAAGGAGCTGGGAATTGTAGTTTTCTCGTAAAAATACGTTTCAAAAAATAAATTAAAAAATTCGCAAAATCTCGGCCGGTGGTCGAAAAAATCCGAAACGTGGTACGAGTAGTCCCGTGGCCCGTGGGCGGATGGTGACAAAATTTCAAGGAGCTGGGACTTGTAGTTTTCTCGTAAAAAATACGTTTCAAAAAATAAATTAAAAAATTCGCAAAATCTCGGCCGGTGGTCGAAAAAATCCGAAACGTGGTACGAGTAGTCCCGTGGCCCGTGGGCGGATGGTGACAAAATTTCAAGGAGCTGGGACTTGTAGTTTTCTCGTAAAAAATACGTTTCAAAAAATAAATTAAAAAATTCGCAAAATCTCGGCCGGTGGTTGAAAAAATCCGAAACGTGGTACGAGTAGTCCCGTGGCCCGTGGGCGGATCGTGACAAAATTTCAAGGAGCTGGGACTTGTAGTTTTCTTGTAAAAAATACGTTTCAAAAAATAAATTAAAAAATTCGCAAAATCTTGGGGGGTGGTCGAAAAAATCCGAAACGTGGTACGAGTCGTCCCGTGGCCCGTGGGCGGATCGTGACAAAATTTCAAGGAGCTGGGACTTGTAGTTTTCTCGTAAAAAATACATTTCAAAAAATAAATTAAAAACTTCGCAAAATCTCGGCCGGTGGTTGAAAAAATCCGAAACGTGGTACGAGTAGTCCCGTGGCCCGTGGGCGAATGGTGACAAAATTTCAAGGAGCTGGGACTTGTAGTTTTCTCGTAAAAATACATTTCAAAAAATAAATTAAAAAATTCGCAAAATCTCGGCCGGTGGTCGAAAAAATCCGAAACGTGGTACGAGTAGTCCCGTGGCCCGTGGGCGGATGGTGACAAAATTTCAAGGAGCTGGGACTTGTAGTTTTCTCGTAAAAAATACGTTTCAAAAAATAAATTAAAAAATTCGCAAAATCTCGGCCGGTGGTCGAAAAAATCCGAAACGTGGTACGAGTCGTCCCGTGGCCCGTGGGCGGATGGTGACAAAATTTCAAGGAGCTGGGACTTGTAGTTTTCTCGTAAAAAATACGTTTCAAAAAATAAATTAAAAAATTCGCAAAATCTCGGCCGGTGGTCGAAAAAATCCGAAACGTGGTACGAGTAGTCCCGTGGCCCGTGGGCGGATCGTGACAAAATTTCAAGGAGCTGGGACTTGTCGTTTTCTCGTAAAAAATACGTTTCAAAAAATAAATTAAAAAATTCGCAAAATCTCGGGGGGTGGTCGAAAAAATCCGAAACGTGGTACGAGTAGTCCCGTGGCCCGTGGGCGGATGGTGACAAAATTTCAAGGAGCTGGGACTTGTAGTTTTCTCGTAAAAATACATTTCAAAAAATAAATTAAAAAATTCGCAAAATCTCGGCCGGTGGTCGAAAAAATCCGAAACGTGGTACGAGTAGTCCCGTGGCCCGTGGGCGGATGGTGACAAAATTTCAAGGAGCTGGGACTTGTAGTTTTCTCGTAAAAAATACGTTTCAAAAAATAAATTAAAAAATTCGCAAAATCTCGGGGGGTGGTCGAAAAAATCCGAAACGTGGTACGAGTCGTCCCGTGGCCCGTGGGCGGATCGTGACAAAATTTCAAGGAGCTGGGACTTGTAGTTTTCTCATAAAAAATACGTTTCAAAAAATAAATTAAAAAATTCGCAAAATCTCGGCCGGTGGTCGAAAAAATCCGAAACGTGGTACGAGTAGTCCCGTGGCCCGTGGGTGGATCGTGACAAAATTTCAAGGAGCTGGGACTTGTAGTTTTCTCGTAAAAATATGTTTCAAAAAATGAATTAAAAAATTCGCAAAATCTCAGCCAGTGGTCGAAAAAATCCGAAACGTGGTACGAGTAGTCCCGTGGCCCGTGGGCGGATCGTGACAAAATTTCAAGGAGCTGGGACTTGTAGTTTTCTCGTAAAAAATACGTTTCAAAAAATGAATTAAAAAATTGGCAAAATCTCGGCCGGTGGTCGAAAAAATCCGAAACGTGGTACGAGTAGTCCCGTGGCCCGTGGGCGGATCGTGACAAAATTTCAAGGAGCTGGGACTTGTAGTTTTCTCGTAAAAAATACGTGTCAAAAAATAAATTAAAAAATTCGCAAAATCTCGGCCGGTGGTCGAAAATATCCGAAACTTGGTACGAGTAGTCCCGTGGCCCGTGGGCGGATGGTGACAAAATTTCAAGGAGCTGGGACTTGTAGTTTTCTCGTAAAAAATACATTTCAAAAAATAAATTAAAAAATTCGCAAAATCTCGGCCAGTGGTCGAAAAAATCCGAAACGTGGTACGAGTCGTCCCGTGGCCCGTGGGCGGATCGTGACAAAATTTCAAGGAGCTGGGACTTGTAGTTTTCTCATAAAAAATATTTTTCAAAAAATAAATTAAAAAATTCGCAAAATCTCGGCCGGTGGTCGAAAAAATCCGAAACGTGGTACGAGTCGTCCCGTGGCCCGTGGGCGGATGGTGACAAAATTTCAAGGAGCTGGGACTTGTAGTTTTCTCGTAAAAAATACATTTCAAAAAATAAATTAAAAAATTCGCAAAATCTCGGCCGGTGGTCGAAAAAATCCGAAACGTGGTACGAGTCGTCCCGTGGCCCGTGGGCGGATCGTGACAAAATTTCAAGGAGCTGGGACTTGTAGTTTTCTCGTAAAAAATACATTTCAAAAAATAAATTAAAAAATTCGCAAAATCTCGGCCGGTGGTCGAAAAAATCCGAAACGTGGTACGAGTAGTCCCGTGGCCCGTGGGCGGATGGTGACAAAATTTCAAGGAGCTGGGACTTGTAGTTTTCTCGTAAAAAATACATTTCAAAAAATAAATTAAAAAATTCGCAAAATCTCGGCCGGTGGTCGAAAAAATCCGAAACATGGTATGAGTAGTCCCGTGGCCCGTGGGCAGATGGTGACAAAATTTCAAGGAGCTGGGACTTGTAGTTTTCTCGTAAAAAATACGTTTCAAAAAATAAATTAAAAAATTCGCAAAATCTCGGCCGGTGGTCGAAAAAATCCGAAACGTGGTACGAGTCGTCCCGTGGCCCGTGGGCGGATGGTGACAAAATTTCAAGGAGCTGGGACTTGTAGTTTTCTCGTAAAAAATACGTTTCAAAAAATAAATTAAAAAATTCGCAAAATCTCGGCCGGTGGTCGAAAAAATCCGAAACGTGGTACGAGTCGTCCCGTGGCCCGTGGGCGGATCGTGACAAAATTTCAAGGAGCTGGGACTTGTCGTTTTCTCGTAAAAAATACGTTTCAAAAAATAAATTAAAAAATTCGCAAAATCTCGGGGGGTGGTCGAAAAAATCCGAAACGTGGTACGAGTCGTCCCGTGGCCCGTGGGCGGATCGTGACAAAATTTCAAGGAGCTGGGACTTGTAGTTTTCTCATAAAAAATACGTTTCAAAAAATAAATTAAAAAATTCGCAAAATCTCGGCCGGTGGTCGAAAAAATCCGAAACGTGGTACGAGTCGTCCCGTGGCCCGTGGGCGGATCGTGACAAAATTTCAAGGAGCTGGGACTTGTAGTTTTCTCGTAAAAAAATACGTGTCAAAAAATAAATTAAAAAATTCGCAAAATCTCGGCCGGTGGTCGAAAAAATCCGAAACGTGGTACGAGTCGTCCCGTGGCCCGTGGGTGGATCGTGACAAAATTTCAAGGAGCTGGGACTTGTAGTTTTCTCGTAAAAAATACATTTCAAAAAATAAATTAAAAAATTCGCAAAATCTCGGCCGGTGGTCGATAAAATCCGAAACGTGGTACGAGTAGTCCCGTGGCCCGTGGGCGGATGGTGACAAAATTTCAAGGAGCTGGGACTTGTAGTTTTCTCGTAAAAAATACGTTTCAAAAAATAAATTAAAAAATTCGCAAAATCTCGGGGGGTGGTCGAAAAAATCCGAAACGTGGTAGGAGTAGTCCCGTGGCCCGTGGGCGGATCGTGACAAAATTTCAAGGAGCTGGGACTTGTAGTTTTCTCGTAAAAAATACGTTTCAAAAAATAAATTAAAAAATTCGCAAAATCTCGGCCGGTGGTCGAAAAAATCCGAAACGTGGTACGAGTCGTCCCGCGGCCCGTGGGCGGATCGTGACAAAATTTCAAGGAGCTGGGACTTGTAGTTTTCTCGTAAAAAAATACGTGTCAAAAAATAAATTAAAAAATTCGCAAAATCTCGGCCGGTGGTCAAAAAAATCCGAAACGTGGTACGAGTAGTCCCGTGGCCTGTGGGTGGATCGTGACAAAATTTCAAGCAGCTGGGACTTGTAGTTTTCTCGTAAAAAATATGTTTCAAAAAATGAATTAAAAAATTCGCAAAATCTCGGCCAGTGGTCGAAAAAATCCGAAACGTGGTACGAGTAGTCCCGTGGCCCGTGGGCGGATGGTGACAAAATTTCAAGGAGCTGGGACTTGTAGTTTTCTCGTAAAAAATATGTTTCAAAAAATGAATTAAAAAATTCGCAAAATCTCGGCCGGTGGTCGAAAAAATCCGAAACGTGGTACGAGTCGTCCCGTGGCCCGTGGGCGGATGGTGACAAAATTTCAAGGAGCTGGGACTTGTCGTTTTCTCGTAAAAAATACTTTTCAAAAAATAAATTAAAAAATTCGCAAAATCTCGGCCGGTGGTCGAAAAAATCCGAAACGTGGTACGAGTCGTCCCGTGGCCCGTGGGCGGATGGTGACAAAATTTCAAGGAGCTGGGACTTGTAGTTTTCTCGTAAAAAATACATTTCAAAAAATAAATTAAAAAATTCGCAAAATCTCGGCCGGTGGTCGAAAAAATCCGAAACGTGGTACGAGTAGTCCCGTGGCCCGTGGGCGGATGGTGACAAAATTTCAAGGAGCTGGGACTTGTAGTTTTCTCGTAAAAAATACATTTCAAAAAATAAATTAAAAAATTCGCAAAATCTCGGCCGGTGGTCGAAAAAATCCGAAACGTGGTACGAGTCGTCCCGTGGCCCGTGGGCGGAAGGTGACAAAATTTCAAGGAGCTGGGACTTGTAGTTTTCTCGTAAAAAATACGTTTCAAAAAATAAATTAAAAAATTCGCAAAATCTCGGCTGGTGGTCGAAAAAATCCGAAACGTGGTACGAGTAGTCCCGTGGCCCGTGGGCGGATGGTGACAAAATTTCAAGGAGCTGGGACTTGTAGTTTTCTCGTAAAAAATACATTTCAAAAAATAAATTAAAAAATTCGCAAAATCTCGGGGGGTGGTCGAAAAAATCCGAAACGTGGTACGAGTAGTCCCGTGGCCCGTGGGCGGATGGTGACAAAATTTCAAGGAGCTGGGACTTGTAGTTTTCTCGTAAAAAATACATTTCAAAAAATAAATTAAAAAATTCGCAAAATCTCGGCCGGTGGTCGAAAAAATCCGAAACGTGGTACGAGTCGTCCCGTGGCCCGTGGGCGGATGGTGACAAAATTTCAAGGAGCTGGGACTTGTAGTTTTCTCGTAAAAAATACGTTTCAAAAAATAAATTAAAAAATTCGCAAAATCTCGGGGGGTGGTTGAAAAAATCCGAAACGTGGTACGAGTCGTCCCGTGGCCCGTGGGTGGATCGTGACAAAATTTCAAGGAGCTGGGACTTGTAGTTTTCTCGTAAAAAATATGTTTCAAAAAATGAATTAAAAAATTCGCAAAATCTCGGCCAGTGGTCGAAAAAATCCGAAACGTGGTACGAGTAGTCCCGTGGCCCGTGGGCGGATCGTGACAAAATTTCAAGGAGCTGGGACTTGTAGTTTTCTCGTAAAAAATACGTTTCAAAAAATGAATTAAAAAATTCGCAAAATCTCGGCCGGTGGTCGAAAAAATCCGAAACGTGGTACGAGTAGTCCCGTGGCCCGTGGGCGGATCGTGACAAAATTTCAAGGAGCTGGGACTTGTAGTTTTCTCGTAAAAAATACGTGTCAAAAAATAAATTAAAAAATTCGCAAAATCTCGGCCGGTGGTCGAAAAAATCCGAAACGTGGTACGAGTCGTCCCGTGGCCCGTGGGCGGATGGTGACAAAATTTCAAGGAGCTGGGACTTGTCGTTTTCTCGTAAAAAATACTTTTCAAAAAATATATTAAAAAATTCGCAAAATCTCGGCCGGTGGTCGAAAAAATCCGAAACGTGGTACGAGTCGTCCCGTGGCCCGTGGGCGGATGGTGACAAAATTTCAAGGAGCTGGGACTTGTAGTTTTCTCGTAAAAAATACATTTCAAAAAATAAATTAAAAAATTCGCAAAATCTCGGCCGGTGGTCGAAAAAATCCGAAACGTGGTACGAGTAGTCCCGTGGCCCGTGGGCGGATGGTGACAAAATTTCAAGGAGCTGGGACTTGTAGTTTTCTCGTAAAAAATACATTTCAAAAAATAAATTAAAAAATTCGCAAAATCTCGGCCGGTGGTCGAAAAAATCCGAAACGTGGTACGAGTCGTCCCGTGGCCCGTGGGCGGATGGTGACAAAATTTCAAGGAGCTGGGACTTGTAGTTTTCTCGTAAAAAATACATTTCAAAAAATAAATTAAAAAATTCGCAAAATCTCGGCCGGTGGTCGAAAAAATCCGAAACGTGGTACGAGTCGTCCCGTGGCCCGTGGGCGGAAGGTGACAAAATTTCAAGGAGCTGGGACTTGTCGTTTTCTCGTAAAAAATACTTTTCAAAAAATAAATTAAAAAATTCGCAAAATCTCGGCCGGTGGTCGAAAAAATCCGAAACGTGGTACGAGTAGTCCCGTGGCCCGTGGGCGGATGGTGACAAAATTTCAAGGAGCTGGGACTTGTAGTTTTCTCGTAAAAAATACATTTCAAAAAATAAATTAAAAAATTCGCAAAATCTCGGCCGGTGGTCGAAAAAATCCGAAACGTGGTACGAGTAGTCCCGTGGCCCGTGGGCGGATGGTGACAAAATTTCAAGGAGCTGGGACTTGTAGTTTTCTCGTAAAAAATACATTTCAAAAAATAAATTAAAAAATTCGCAAAATCTCGGCCGGTGGTCGAAAAAATCCGAAACGTGGTACGAGTCGTCCCGTGGCCCGTGGGCGGAAGGTGACAAAATTTCAAGGAGCTGGGACTTGTAGTTTTCTCGTAAAAAATACGTTTCAAAAAATAAATTAAAAAATTCGCAAAATCTCGGCCGGTGGTCGAAAAAATCCGAAACGTGGTACGAGTAGTCCCGTGGCCCGTGGGCGGATGGTGACAAAATTTCAAGGAGCTGGGACTTGTCGTTTTCTCGTAAAAAATACTTTTCAAAAAATAAATTAAAAAATTCGCAAAATCTCGGCCGGTGGTCGAAAAAATCCGAAACGTGGTACGAGTCGTCCCGTGGCCCGTGGGCGGATGGTGACAAAATTTCAAGGAGCTGGGACTTGTAGTTTTCTCGTAAAAAATACATTTCAAAAAATAAATTAAAAAATTCGCAAAATCTCGGCCGGTGGTCGAAAAAATCCGAAACGTGGTACGAGTAGTCCCGTGGCCCGTGGGCGGATGGTGACAAAATTTCAAGGAGCTGGGACTTGTAGTTTTCTCGTAAAAAATACATTTCAAAAAATAAATTAAAAAATTCGCAAAATCTCGGCCGGTGGTCGAAAAAATCCGAAACGTGGTACGAGTCGTCCCGTGGCCCGTGGGCGGAAGGTGACAAAATTTCAAGGAGCTGGGACTTGTAGTTTTCTCGTAAAAAATACGTTTCAAAAAATAAATTAAAAAATTCGCAAAATCTCGGCCGGTGGTCGAAAAAATCCGAAACGTGGTACGAGTAGTCCCGTGGCCCGTGGGCGGATGGTGACAAAATTTCAAGGAGCTGGGACTTGTAGTTTTCTCGTAAAAAATACATTTCAAAAAATAAATTAAAAAATTCGCAAAATCTCGGCCGGTGGTCGAAAAAATCCGAAACGTGGTACGAGTCGTCCCGTGGCCCGTGGGCGGAAGGTGACAAAATTTCAAGGAGCTGGGACTTGTAGTTTTCTCGTAAAAAATACGTTTCAAAAAATAAATTAAAAAATTCGCAAAATCTCGGCCGGTGGTCGAAAAAATCCGAAACGTGGTACGAGTAGTCCCGTGGCCCGTGGGCGGATGGTGACAAAATTTCAAGGAGCTGGGACTTGTAGTTTTCTCGTAAAAAATACATTTCAAAAAATAAATTAAAAAATTCGCAAAATCTCGGCCGGTGGTCGAAAAAATCCGAAACGTGGTACGAGTAGTCCCGTGGCCCGTGGGCGGATGGTGACAAAATTTCAAGGAGCTGGGACTTGTAGTTTTCTCGTAAAAAATACATTTCAAAAAATAAATTAAAAAATTCGCAAAATCTCGGCCGGTGGTCGAAAAAATCCGAAACGTGGTACGAGTCGTCCCGTGGCCCGTGGGCGGATGGTGACAAAATTTCAAGGAGCTGGGACTTGTAGTTTTCTCGTAAAAAATACGTTTCAAAAAATAAATTAAAAAATTCGCAAAATCTCGGGGGGTGGTTGAAAAAATCCGAAACGTGGTACGAGTAGTCCCGTGGCCCGTGGGCGGATGGTGACAAAATTTCAAGGAGCTGGGACTTGTAGTTTTCTCGTAAAAAATACGTTTCAAAAAATAAATTAAAAAATTCGCAAAATCTCGGCCGGTGGTCGAAAAAATCCGAAACGTGGTACGAGTCGTCCCGTGGCCCATGGGCGGATGGTGACAAAATTTCAAGGAGCTGGGACTTGTAGTTTTCTCGTAAAAAATACGTTTCAAAAAATAAATTAAAAAATTCGCAAAATCTCGGCCGGTGGTCAAAAAAATCCGAAACGTGGTACGAGTAGTCCCGTGGCCCGTGGGCGGATCGTGACAAAATTTCAAGGAGCTGGGACTTGTCGTTTTCTCGTAAAAAATACGTTTCAAAAAATAAATTAAAAAATTCGCAAAATCTCGGGGGGTGGTCGAAAAAATCCGAAACGTGGTACGAGTCGTCCCGTGGCCCGTGGGCGGATCGTGACAAAATTTCAAGGAGCTGGGACTTGTAGTTTTCTCATAAAAAATACGTTTCAAAAAATAAATTAAAAAATTCGCAAAATCTCGGGGGGTGGTCGAAAAAATCCGAAACGTGGTACGAGTAGTCCCGTGGCCCGTGGGCGGATGGTGACAAAATTTCAAGGAGCTGGGACTTGTAGTTTTCTCGTAAAAAATACTTTTCAAAAAATAAATTAAAAAATTCGCAAAATCTCGGCCGGTGGTCGAAAAAATCCGAAACGTGGTACGAGTAGTCCCGTGGCCCGTGGGCGGATCGTGACAAAATTTCAAGGAGCTGGGACTTGTAGTTTTCTCGTAAAAAATACATTTCAAAAAATAAATTAAAAAATTCGCAAAATCTCGGCCGGTGGTCGAAAAAATCCGAAACGTGGTACGAGTAGTCCCGTGGCCCGTGGGCGGATGGTGACAAAATTTCAAGGAGCTGGGACTTGTAGTTTTCTCGTAAAAAATACATTTCAAAAAATAAATTAAAAAATTCGCAAAATCTCGGCCGGTGGTCGAAAAAATCCGAAACATGGTACGAGTAGTCCCGTGGCCCGTGGGCGGATGGTGACAAAATTTCAAGGAGCTGGGACTTGTAGTTTTCTCGTAAAAAATACGTTTCAAAAAATAAATTAAAAAATTCGCAAAATCTCGGCCGGTGGTCGAAAAAATCCGAAACGTGGTACGAGTCGTCCCGTGGCCCGTGGGCGGATGGTGACAAAATTTCAAGGAGCTGGGACTTGTAGTTTTCTCGTAAAAAATACTTTTCAAAAAATAAATTAAAAAATTCGCAAAATCTCGGCCGGTGGTCGAAAAAATCCGAAACGTGGTACGAGTAGTCCCGTGGCCCGTGGGCGGATCGTGACAAAATTTCAAGGAGCTGGGACTTGTCGTTTTCTCGTAAAAAATACGTTTCAAAAAATAAATTAAAAAATTCGCAAAATCTCGGGGGGTGGTCGAAAAAATCCGAAACGTGGTACGAGTCGTCCCGTGGCCCGTGGGCGGATCGTGACAAAATTTCAAGGAGCTGGGACTTGTAGTTTTCTCATAAAAAATACGTTTCAAAAAATAAATTAAAAAATTTGCAAAATCTCGGCCGGTGGTTGAAAAAATCCGAAACGTGGTACGAGTCGTCCCGTGGCCCGTGGGCGGATCGTGACAAAATTTCAAGGAGCTGGGACTTGTAGTTTTCTCGTAAAAAAATACGTGTCAAAAAATAAATTAAAAAATTCGCAAAATCTCGGCCGGTGGTCGAAAAAATCCGAAACGTGGTACGAGTCGTCCCGTGGCCCGTGGGTGGATCGTGACAAAATTTCAAGGAGCTGGGACTTGTAGTTTTCTCGTAAAAAATACATTTCAAAAAATAAATTAAAAAATTCGCAAAATCTCGGCCGGTGGTCGATAAAATCCGAAACGTGGTACGAGTAGTCCCGTGGCCCGTGGGCGGATGGTGACAAAATTTCAAGGAGCTGGGACTTGTAGTTTTCTCGTAAAAAATACGTTTCAAAAAATAAATTAAAAAATTCGCAAAATCTCGGCCGGTGGTCGAAAAAATCCGAAACGTGGTACGAGTAGTCCCGTGGCCCGTGGGCGGATGGTGACAAAATTTCAAGGAGCTGGGACTTGTAGTTTTCTCGTAAAAAATACATTTCAAAAAATAAATTAAAAAATTCGCAAAATCTCGGCCGGTGGTCGAAAAAATCCGAAACGTGGTACGAGTAGTCCCGTGGCCCGTGGGCGGATGGTGACAAAATTTCAAGGAGCTGGGACTTGTAGTTTTCTCGTAAAAAATACATTTCAAAAAATAAATTAAAAAATTCGCAAAATCTCGGCCGGTGGTCGAAAAAATCCGAAACGTGGTACGAGTCGTCCCGTGGCCCGTGGGCGGATGGTGACAAAATTTCAAGGAGCTGGGACTTGTAGTTTTCTCGTAAAAAATACGTTTCAAAAAATAAATTAAAAAATTCGCAAAATCTCGGGGGGTGGTTGAAAAAATCCGAAACGTGGTACGAGTCGTCCCGTGGCCCGTGGGTGGATCGTGACAAAATTTCAAGGAGCTGGGACTTGTAGTTTTCTCGTAAAAAATATGTTTCAAAAAATGAATTAAAAAATTCGCAAAATCTCGGCCAGTGGTCGAAAAAATCCGAAACGTGGTACGAGTAGTCCCGTGGCCCGTGGGCGGATCGTGACAAAATTTCAAGGAGCTGGGACTTGTAGTTTTCTCGTAAAAAATACGTTTCAAAAAATGAATTAAAAAATTCGCAAATTCTCGGCCGGTGGTCGAAAAAATCCGAAACGTGGTACGAGTAGTCCCGTGGCCCGTGGGCGGATCGTGACAAAATTTCAAGGAGCTGGGACTTGTAGTTTTCTCGTAAAAAATACGTGTCAAAAAATAAATTAAAAAATTCGCAAAATCTCGGCCGGTGGTCGAAAAAATCCGAAACGTGGTACGAGTCGTCCCGTGGCCCGTGGGCGGATGGTGACAAAATTTCAAGGAGCTGGGACTTGTCGTTTTCTCGTAAAAAATACTTTTCAAAAAATAAATTAAAAAATTCGCAAAATCTCGGCCGGTGGTCGAAAAAATCCGAAACGTGGTACGAGTCGTCCCGTGGCCCGTGGGCGGATGGTGACAAAATTTCAAGGAGCTGGGACTTGTAGTTTTCTCGTAAAAAATACATTTCAAAAAATAAATTAAAAAATTCGCAAAATCTCGGCCGGTGGTCGAAAAAATCCGAAACGTGGTACGAGTAGTCCCGTGGCCCGTGGGCGGATGGTGACAAAATTTCAAGGAGCTGGGACTTGTAGTTTTCTCGTAAAAAATACATTTCAAAAAATAAATTAAAAAATTCGCAAAATCTCGGCCGGTGGTCGAAAAAATCCGAAACGTGGTACGAGTCGTCCCGTGGCCCGTGGGCGGAAGGTGACAAAATTTCAAGGAGCTGGGACTTGTAGTTTTCTCGTAAAAAATACGTTTCAAAAAATAAATTAAAAAATTCGCAAAATCTCGGCCGGTGGTCGAAAAAATCCGAAACGTGGTACGAGTAGTCCCGTGGCCCGTGGGCGGATGGTGACAAAATTTCAAGGAGCTGGGACTTGTAGTTTTCTCGTAAAAAATACATTTCAAAAAATAAATTAAAAAATTCGCAAAATCTCGGGGGGTGGTCGAAAAAATCCGAAACGTGGTACGAGTAGTCCCGTGGCCCGTGGGCGGATGGTGACAAAATTTCAAGGAGCTGGGACTTGTAGTTTTCTCGTAAAAAATACATTTCAAAAAATAAATTAAAAAATTCGCAAAATCTCGGCCGGTGGTCGAAAAAATCCGAAACGTGGTACGAGTCGTCCCGTGGCCCGTGGGCGGATGGTGACAAAATTTCAAGGAGCTGGGACTTGTAGTTTTCTCGTAAAAAATACGTTTCAAAAAATAAATTAAAAAATTCGCAAAATCTCAGGGGGTGGTTGAAAAAATCCGAAACGTGGTACGAGTAGTCCCGTGGCCCGTGGGCGGATGGTGACAAAATTTCAAGGAGCTGGGACTTGTAGTTTTCTCGTAAAAAATACGTTTCAAAAAATAAATTAAAAAATTCGCAAAATCTCGGCCGGTGGTCGAAAAAATCCGAAACGTGGTACGAGTCGTCCCGTGGCCCGTGGGCGGATGGTGACAAAATTTCAAGGAGCTGGGACTTGTAGTTTTCTCGTAAAAAATACGTTTCAAAAAATAAATTAAAAAATTCGCAAAATCTCGGCCGGTGGTCAAAAAAATCCGAAACGTGGTACGAGTAGTCCCGTGGACCGTGGGCGGATCGTGACAAAATTTCAAGGAGCTGGGACTTGTCGTTTTCTCGTAAAAAATACGTTTCAAAAAATAAATTAAAAAATTCGCAAAATCTCGGGGGGTGGTCGAAAAAATCCGAAACGTGGTACGAGTCGTCCCGTGGCCCGTGGGCGGATCGTGACAAAATTTCAAGGAGCTGGGACTTGTAGTTTTCTCATAAAAAATACGTTTCAAAAAATAAATTAAAAAATTCGCAAAATCTCGGGGGGTGGTCGAAAAAATCCGAAACGTGGTACGAGTAGTCCCGTGGCCCGTGGGCGGATGGTGACAAAATTTCAAGGAGCTGGGACTTGTAGTTTTCTCGTAAAAAATACTTTTCAAAAAATAAATTAAAAAATTCGCAAAATCTCGGCCGGTGGTCGAAAAAATCCGAAACGTGGTACGAGTAGTCCCGTGGCCCGTGGGCGGATCGTGACAAAATTTCAAGGAGCTGGGACTTGTAGTTTTCTCGTAAAAAATACATTTCAAAAAATAAATTAAAAAATTCGCAAAATCTCGGCCGGTGGTCGAAAAAATCCGAAACGTGGTACGAGTAGTCCCGTGGCCCGTGGGCGGATGGTGACAAAATTTCAAGGAGCTGGGACTTGTAGTTTTCTCATAAAAAATACATTTCAAAAAATAAATTAAAAAATTCGCAAAATCTCGGCCGGTGGTCGAAAAAATCCGAAACATGGTACGAGTAGTCCCGTGGCCCGTGGGCGGATGGTGACAAAATTTCAAGGAGCTGGGACTTGTAGTTTTCTCGTAAAAAATACGTTTCAAAAAATAAATTAAAAAATTCGCAAAATCTCGGCCGGTGGTCGAAAAAATCCGAAACGTGGTACGAGTCGTCCCGTGGCCCGTGGGCGGATGGTGACAAAATTTCAAGGAGCTGGGACTTGTAGTTTTCTCGTAAAAAATACGTTTCAAAAAATAAATTAAAAAATTCGCAAAATCTCGGCCGGTGGTCGAAAAAATCCGAAACGTGGTACGAGTAGTCCCGTGGCCCGTGGGCGGATCGTGACAAAATTTCAAGGAGCTGGGACTTGTAGTTTTCTCGTAAAAAATACGTGTCAAAAAATAAATTAAAAAATTCGCAAAATCTCGGCCGGTGGTCGAAAAAATCCGAAACGTGGTACGAGTAGTCCCGTGGCCCGTGGGTGGATCGTGACAAAATTTCAAGGAGCTGGGACTTGTAGTTTTCTCGTAAAAAATACGTTTCAAAAAATGAATTAAAAAATTCGCAAAATCTCGGCCAGTGGTCGAAAAAATCCGAAACGTGGTACGACTAGTCCCGTGGCCCGTGGGCGGATCGTGACAAAATTTCAAGGAGCTGGGACTTGTCGTTTTCTCGTAAAAAATACGTTTCAAAAAATAAATTAAAAAATTCGCAAAATCTCGGGGGGTGGTCGAAAAAATCCGAAACGTGGTACGAGTCGTCCCGTGGCCCGTGGGCGGATCGTGACAAAATTTCAAGGAGCTGGGACTTGTAGTTTTCTCGTAAAAAATACATTTCAAAAAATAAATTAAAAAATTCGCAAAATCTCGGCCGGTGGTCGAAAAAATCCGAAACGTGGTACGAGTCGTCCCGTGGCCCGTGGGCGGATCGTGACAAAATTTCAAGGAGCTGGGACTTGTAGTTTTCTCGTAAAACATACGTTTCAAAAAATAAATTAAAAAATTCGCAAAATCTCGGGGGGTGGTCGAAAAAATCCGAAACGTGGTACGAGTCGTCCCGTGGCCCGTGGGCGGATCGTGACAAAATTTCAAGGAGCTGGGACTTGTAGTTTTCTCGTAAAAAATACGTTTCAAAAAATAAATTAAAAAATTCGCAAAATCTCGGCCGGTGGTCGAAAAAATCCGAAACGTGGTACGAGTCGTCCCGTGGCCCGTGGGCGGATGGTGACAAAATTTCAAGGAGCTGGGACTTGTAGTTTTCTCGTAAAAAATACGTTTCAAAAAATAAATTAAAAAATTCGCAAAATCTCGGCCGGTGGTCGAAAAAATCCGAAACGTGGTACGAGTAGTCCCGTGGCCCGTGGGCGGATGGTGACAAAATTTCAAGGAGCTGGGACTTGTAGTTTTCTCGTAAAAAATACGTTTCAAAAAATAAATTAAAAAATTCGCAAAATCTCGGGGGGTGGTTGAAAAAATCCGAAACGTGGTACGAGTAGTCCCGTGGCCCGTGGGCGGATGGTGACAAAATTTCAAGGAGCTGGGACTTGTAGTTTTCTCGTAAAAAATACGTTTCAAAAAATAAATTAAAAAATTCGCAAAATCTCGGGGGGTGGTCGAAAAAATCCGAAACGTGGTACGAGTCGTCCCGTGGCCCGTGGGCGGATCGTGACAAAATTTCAAGGAGCTGGGACTTGTAGTTTTCTCATAAAAAATACGTTTCAAAAAATGAATTAAAAAATTCGCAAAATCTCGGCCAGTGGTCGAGAAAATCCGAAACGTGGTACGAGTAGTCCCGTGGCCCGTGGGCGGATCGTGACAAAATTTCAAGGAGCTGGGACTTGTAGTTTTCTCATAAAAAATACGTTTCAAAAAATAAATTAAAAAATTCGCAAAATCTCGGCCGGTGGTCGAAAAAATCCGAAACGTGGTACGAGTCGTCCCGCGGCCCGTGGGCGGATGGTGACAAAATTTCAAGGAGCTGGGACTTGTAGTTTTCTCGTAAAAAAATACGTGTCAAAAAATAAATTTAAAAATTCGCAAAATCTCGGCCGGTGGTCAAAAAAATCCGAAACGTGGTACGAGTCGTCCCGTGGCCCGTGGGTGGATCGTGACAAAATTTCAAGGAGCTGGGACTTGTAGTTTTCTCGTAAAAAATATGTTTCAAAAAATGAATTAAAAAATTCGCAAAATCTCGGCCAGTGGTCGAAAAAATCCGAAACGTGGTACGAGTAGTCCCGTGGCCCGTGGGCGGATCGTGACAAAATTTCAAGGAGCTGGGACTTGTAGTTTTCTCGTAAAAAATACGTTTCAAAAAATGAATTAAAAAATTCGCAAAATCTCGGCCGGTGGTCGAAAAAATCCGAAACGTGGTACGAGTAGTCCCGTGGCCCGTGGGCGGATCGTGACAAAATTTCAAGGAGCTGGGACTTGTAGTTTTCTCGTAAAAAATACGTGTCAAAAAATAAATTAAAAAATTCGCAAAATCTCGGCCGGTGGTCGAAAAAATCCGAAACGTGGTACGAGTCGTCCCGTGGCCCGTGGGCGGATGGTGACAAAATTTCAAGGAGCTGGGACTTGTCGTTTTCTCGTAAAAAATACTTTTCAAAAAATAAATTAAAAAATTCGCAAAATCTCGGCCGGTGGTCGAAAAAATCCGAAACGTGGTACGAGTAGTCCCGTGGCCCGTGGGCGGATGGTGACAAAATTTCAAGGAGCTGGGACTTGTAGTTTTCTCGTAAAAAATACATTTCAAAAAATAAATTAAAAAATTCGCAAAATCTCGGCCGGTGGTCGAAAAAATCCGAAACGTGGTACGAGTAGTCCCGTGGCCCGTGGGCGGATGGTGACAAAATTTCAAGGAGCTGGGACTTGTAGTTTTCTCGTAAAAAATACATTTCAAAAAATAAATTAAAAAATTCGCAAAATCTCGGCCGGTGGTCGAAAAAATCCGAAACGTGGTACGAGTCGTCCCGTGGCCCGTGGGCGGATGGTGACAAAATTTCAAGGAGCTGGGACTTGTAGTTTTCTCGTAAAAAATACGTTTCAAAAAATAAATTAAAAAATTCGCAAAATCTCGGCCGGTGGTCGAAAAAATCCGAAACGTGGTACGAGTAGTCCCGTGGCCCGTGGGCGGATGGTGACAAAATTTCAAGGAGCTGGGACTTGTAGTTTTCTCGTAAAAAATACATTTCAAAAAATAAATTAAAAAATTCGCAAAATCTCGGGGGGTGGTCGAAAAAATCCGAAACGTGGTACGAGTAGTCCCGTGGCCCGTGGGCGGATGGTGACAAAATTTCAAGGAGCTGGGACTTGTAGTTTTCTCGTAAAAAATACATTTCAAAAAATAAATTAAAAAATTCGCAAAATCTCGGCCGGTGGTCGAAAAAATCCGAAACGTGGTACGAGTCGTCCCGTGGCCCGTGGGCGGATGGTGACAAAATTTCAAGGAGCTGGGACTTGTAGTTTTCTCGTAAAAAATACGTTTCAAAAAATAAATTAAAAAATTCGCAAAATCTCGGCCGGTGGTCGAAAAAATCCGAAACGTGGTACGAGTAGTCCCGTGGCCCGTGGGCGGATGGTGACAAAATTTCAAGGAGCTGGGACTTGTAGTTTTCTCGTAAAAAATACGTTTCAAAAAATAAATTAAAAAATTCGCAAAATCTCGGGGGGTGGTTGAAAAAATCCGAAACGTGGTACGAGTAGTCCCGTGGCCCGTGGGCGGATGGTGACAAAATTTCAAGGAGCTGGGACTTGTAGTTTTCTCGTAAAAAATACGTTTCAAAAAATAAATTAAAAAATTCGCAAAATCTCGGCCGGTGGTTGAAAAAATCCGAAACGTGGTACGAGTCGTCCCGTGGCCCGTGGGCGGATGGTGACAAAATTTCAAGGAGCTGGGACTTGTAGTTTTCTCGTAAAAAATACGTTTCAAAAAATAAATTAAAAAATTCGCAAAATCTCGGCCGGTGGTCAAAAAAATCCGAAACGTGGTACGAGTAGTCCCGTGGCCCGTGGGCGGATCGTGACAAAATTTCAAGGAGCTGGGACTTGTCGTTTTCTCGTAAAAAATACGTTTCAAAAAATAAATTAAAAAATTCGCAAAATCTCGGGGGGTGGTCGAAAAAATCCGAAACGTGGTACGAGTCGTCCCGTGGCCCGTGGGCGGATCGTGACAAAATTTCAAGGAGCTGGGACTTGTAGTTTTCTCATAAAAAATACATTTCAAAAAATAAATTAAAAAATTTGCAAAATCTCGGGGGGTGGTCGAAAAAATCCGAAACGTGGTACGAGTAGTCCCGTGGCCCGTGGGCGGATGGTGACAAAATTTCAAGGAGCTGGGACTTGTAGTTTTCTCGTAAAAAATACTTTTCAAAAAATAAATTAAAAAATTCGCAAAATCTCGGCCGGTGGTCGAAAAAATCCGAAACGTGGTACGAGTAGTCCCGTGGCCCGTGGGCGGATGGTGACAAAATTTCAAGGAGCTGGGACTTGTAGTTTTCTCGTAAAAAATACGTTTCAAAAAATAAATTAAAAAATTCGCAAAATCTCGGCCGGTGGTCGAAAAAATCCGAAACGTGGTACGAGTCGTCCCGTGGCCCGTGGGCGGATGGTGACAAAATTTCAAGGAGCTGGGACTTGTAGTTTTCTCGTAAAAAATACGTTTCAAAAAATAAATTAAAAAATTCGCAAAATCTCGGCCGGTGGTCAAAAAAATCCGAAACGTGGTACGAGTAGTCCCGTGGCCCGTGGGCGGATCGTGACAAAATTTCAAGGAGCTGGGACTTGTCGTTTTCTCGTAAAAAATACGTTTCAAAAAATAAATTAAAAAATTCGCAAAATCTCGGGGGGTGGTCGAAAAAATCCGAAACGTGGTACGAGTCGTCCCGTGGCCCGTGGGCGGATCGTGACAAAATTTCAAGGAGCTGGGACTTGTAGTTTTCTCGTAAAAAATACGTGTCAAAAAATAAATTAAAAAATTCGCAAAATCTCGGCCGGTGGTCGAAAAAATCCGAAACGTGGTACGAGTAGTCCCGTGGCCCGTGGGTGGATCGTGACAAAATTTCAAGGAGCTGGGACTTGTAGTTTTCTCGTAAAAAATACGTTTCAAAAAATGAATTAAAAAATTCGCAAAATCTCGGCCAGTGGTCGAAAAAATCCGAAACGTGGTACGACTAGTCCCGTGGCCCGTGGGCGGATCGTGACAAAATTTCAAGGAGCTGGGACTTGTCGTTTTCTCGTAAAAAATACGTTTCAAAAAATAAATTAAAAAATTCGCAAAATCTCGGGGGGTGGTCGAAAAAATCCGAAACGTGGTACGAGTCGTCCCGTGGCCCGTGGGCAGATCGTGACAAAATTTCAAGGAGCTGGGACTTGTAGTTTTCTCGTAAAAAATACATTTCAAAAAATAAATTAAAAAATTCGCAAAATCTCGGCCGGTGGTCGAAAAAATCCGAAACGTGGTACGAGTCGTCCCGTGGCCCGTGGGCGGATCGTGACAAAATTTCAAGGAGCTGGGACTTGTAGTTTTCTCGTAAAACATACGTTTCAAAAAATAAATTAAAAAATTCGCAAAATCTCGGGGGGTGGTCGAAAAAATCCGAAACGTGGTACGAGTCGTCCCGTGGCCCGTGGGCGGATCGTGACAAAATTTCAAGGAGCTGGGACTTTTCAAGGAGCTCTCGTTTTGTCGGTCCCCTGCAGACGCCTGTGAATTCCCGTCGTCATCTCACGATCTTCCTGTGCCGGAAACCGGGCTCCGCGGGAGCCGCGAAGGGGAACGCGACGCGCTCGGAGGCCGTTTTCGGTACCGCGAGGGCGGACGGCCACCCGCCTCGGCCCCGGCGATGGGCTCCGGCTCCCGACTCGGCGTGAAGAGGTCCCCGTCCTTCCCGCGGGCTCTCGAAGGGGGAAGGCGCGAGGCGCCTATACGCCGAGGGACATGCCCGCGCCGCGCGAGAGCTCTCGTTTTGTCGGTCCCCTGCAGACGCCTGTGAATTCCCGTCGTCTTCTCACGATCTTCCTGTGCCGGAAACCGGGCTCCGCGGGAGCCGCGAAGGGGACCGCGACGCGCTCGGAGGCCGTTTTCGGTACCGCGAGGGCGGACGGCCACCCGCCTCGGCCCCGGCGATGGGCTCCGGCTCCCGACTCGGCGTGAAGAGGTCCCCGTCCTTCCCGCGGGCTCTCGAAGGGGTAAGGCGCGAGGCGCCTATACGCCGAGGGAGAGGCCCGCGCCGCGCGAGAGCTCTCGTTTTGTCGGTCCCCTGCAGACGCCTGTGAATTCCCGTCGTCTTCTCACGATCTTCCTGTGCCGGAAACCGGGCTCCGCGGGAGCCGCGAAGGGGAACGCGACGCGCTCGGAGGCCGTTTTCGGTACCGCGAGGGCGGACGGCCACCCGCCTCGGCCCCGGCGATGGGCTCCGGCTCCCGACTCGCCGTGAAGAGGTCCCCGTCCTTCCCGCGGGCTCTCGAAGGGGGAAGGCGCGAGGCGCCTATACGCCGAGGGAGAGGCCCGCGCCGCGCGAGAGCTCTCGTTTTGTCGGTCCCCTGCAGACGCCTGTGAATTCCCGTCGTCTTCTCACGATCTTCCTGTGCCGGAAACCGGGCTCCGCGGGAGCCGCGAAGGGGACCGCGACGCGCTCGGAGGCCGTTTTCGGTACCGCGAGGGCGGACGGCCACCCGCCTCGGCCCCGGCGATGGGCTCCGGCTCCCGACTCGGCGTGAAGAGGTCCCCGTCCTTCCCGCGGGCTCTCGAAGGGGGAAGGCGCGAGGCGCCTATACGCCGAGGGAGAGGCCCGCGCCGCGCGAGAGCTCTCGTTTTGTCGGTCCCCTGCAGACGCCTGTGAATTCCCGTCGTCTTCTCACGATCTTCCTGTGCCGGAAACCGGGCTCCGCGGGAGCCGCGAAGGGGACCGCGACGCGCTCGGAGGCCGTTTTCGGTACCGCGAGGGCGTACGGCCACCCGCCTCGGCCCGGGCGATGGGCTCCGGCTCCCGACTCGGCGTGAAGAGGTCCCCGTCCTTCCCGCGGGCTCTCGAAGGGGGAAGGCGCGAGGCGCCTATACGCCGAGGGAGAGGCCCGCGCCGCGCGAGAGCTCTCGTTTTGTCGGTCCCCTGCAGACGCCTGTGAATTCCCGTCGTCTTCTCACGATCTTCCTGTGCCGGAAACCGGGCTCCGCGGGAGCCGCGAAGGGGACCGCGACGCGCTCGGAGGCCGTTTTCGGTACCGCGAGGGCGGACGGCCACCCGCCTCGGCCCCGGCGATGGGCTCCGGCTCCCGACTCGGCGTGAAGAGGTCCCCGTCCTTCCCGCGGGCTCTCGAAGGGGGAAGGCGCGAGGCGCCTATACGCCGAGGGAGAGGCCCGCGCCGCGCGAGAGCTCTCGTTTTGTCGGTCCCCTGCAGACGCCTGTGAATTCCCGTCGTCTTCTCACGATCTTCCTGTGCCGGAAACCGGGCTCCGCGGGAGCCGCGAAGGGGACCGCGACGCGCTCGGAGGCCGTTTTCGGTACCGCGAGGGCGGACGGCCACCCGCCTCGGCCCCGGCGATGGGCTCCGGCTCCCGACTCGCCGTGAAGAGGTCCCCGTCCTTCCCGCGGGCTCTCGAAGGGGGAAGGCGTGAGGCGCCTATACGCCGAGGGAGAGGCCCGCGCCGCGCGAGAGCTCTCGTTTTGTCGGTCCCCTGCAGACGCCTGTGAATTCCCGTCGTCTTCTCACGATCTTCCTGTGCCGGAAACCGGGCTCCGCGGGAGCCGCGAAGGGGACCGCGACGCGCTCGGAGGCCGTTTTCGGTACCGCGAGGGCGGACGGCCACCCGCCTCGGCCCCCGACTCGGCGTGAAGAGGTCCCCGTCCTTCCCGCGGGCTCTCGAAGGGGGAAGGCGCGAGGCGCCTATACGCCGAGGGCGAGGCCCACGCCGCGCGAGAGCTCTCGTTTTGTCGGTCCCCTGCAGACGCCTGTGAATTCCCGTCGTCTTCTCACGATCTTCCTGTGCCGGAAACCGGGCTCCGCGGGAGCCGCGAAGGGGACCGCGACGCGCTCGGAGGCCG
>NW_026943832.1:1054150-1129150 GCF_035594765.1 Anolis carolinensis | reverse complement strand
TGTAGCGGTGGTGTGGAATGTCTGTTGTACGGTTGTCTTTCTGTTTAGTATGCGTTTGGTCGTTTGTGTAGGTACTGTGAAAGCGGTGAGGATAGAGGACACTGTTTATGTTGGATTAGTGAGACTCTACGGTATATTTGTAATCTTATATCATCTGCCTAGAACTGCCCCTCCTGCACAGCTGTCTAAATTGCGCGCCGAAGTGGAGTATCTGGCAGCGTGGACTCAAGATAATCCGGTTCAAAGCAGACAATAGAAGATTCTAAATGGGTAATATAATAATAATAATAATAATAATAATAATAATAATAATACTTTATTTATACCCCGCCACCATCTCCCCAACGGGGACTCGGGGCGGCTTACATGGGGCCATGCCCAGAACAGTACAATATAGCAAAATATAAAACAACGTATCATAATACAATTAAACAATACAATAAAATCATGTACAATGCAATATATACAATATATATATACACACACACACACACACACACACACACACACACAATATATATATAGGCCTTAGTGAAGCCTAACTCTGCCTGTCCCCTGGGCTGAGCGGGTTGCTAGGAGACCAAGTGGGCGGAGCTTAGCCTTTGAACTGGCAGCAATTGGATAAAAAGAATGATTCCTCTCCCTCTAACGAGGACTTTATTTTTCTTTTCTTTTTGTTGTATGAACGTAGAGGCATGGATGAGGAGTTGTGCTGGCAAGTTTAGTGTTTCTGGGATGTGTAGTTTTGTGGTTTTTGTCCTAGGCCGAAATTTCATGACCCTTTTAGATAGAGAGAGGGATATATAGAGATCGGTTAGGGGGGGGGGGCTCCGTGTGCCAAGTGCGACGCTAATTCATTGCAGGTGAACTATAAATCTGAGTACTACCTACACTACTCCTGAACTTCCAGTCCAGTTCCCCTCCAAACCCATCGGTTGGGCATAATATCTGGTCCGCACGGTAAGTTTGGCCCAGACCCGTCCTTGTTTGGGTTCGTAGCGTTCTGGGTGTAGGTGAACTACAACTCCCCGTAGGAGCGACAGCGCTCCGAGACTTGATGCGGCGGGGTGAACTACAACTTCCACCACGTGGAGTCAATCCCTAAACTCCTCCAGGAAGTTCAGTTGCAGCTTGGTCGTGCTCCGTTTGTTAAGCAGAGAGATTGGAAAGGAAAGGGCAGTGGGCGGGGCCATGCAAATGCCACGGCAACGGAGAACCCTGGGATGCCTGCCCGTGGTGGAAGCCAAAGCCAAATCTAGGAGGAAATTGTCCCCAAACGAAAGCGTTCCTCGGGTGGCGGGCTATATAGAGCGTTCGGGAAGGACGTCGGCAAGGGTTTGGGCGGCACTTGCGTGGCGCTCGCCGTAACGACAATGTCAGTGGAAAAGGGTGACTTGCTAGATTTTTAACCCTGGGAAGTATAGCCTGTTTGTGGAGGCCGGAGGCTGTCTGTGTGGGCAGATAGCCGTGCCACGTATACACCTACGCGTTTTAGATTTAGATTAGAAGGTAGACTTATTTATTTAATAATATGAAATAATAATAATAATAATAATAATAATAATAATATTTATAATAAATAATAAATTTATTATTATTAGAAGATAGATACATTTCCTTTCGGCTTCATCGTTCTTCTTCGACAACGGCGCGTCTTTTGCCGTTAGGGTTGTCCCCGGAGCTCTCATTTTGTCGGTCCCCTGCAGACGCCTGTGAATTCCCGTCGTCTTCTCACCATCTTCCTGTGCTGGAAACCGGGCTCCGCGGGAGCCGCGAAGGGGACCGCGACGCGCTCGGAGGCCGTTTACGGTACCGCGAGGGCGGACGGCCACCCGCCTCGGCCCCGGCGATGGGCTCCGGCTCCCGACTCGGCGTGACAAGGTCCCCGTCCTTCCCGCGGGCTCTCGAAGGGGGAAGGCGCGAGGCGCCTATACGCCGAGGGAGAGGCCCGCGCCGCGCGAGATCCGCACGAGAGGGGGACCGACCCGGCGCCTCGTCCCCGTTCCTTTCCGACGAGGGGAGCCACCGGCCTGCCTTCCCCGCCTCGGAGTTCCAGAGAGGCGGCGTCGACTCGAGGAGGCGACCGGGGGACGAGGAATCGGGAAGCGAACCGTACGTGCCGTCGCGGCCCGCGCGCGGAGATTTTCGCCGTCGTGACTTTTCGCTCCTCGCGAGTAAGGGAGGGGACGTGACCGAGCTTCACCGCCGCTCCCCGCGACCGGCGCGGACGCGACGGAACCCGCGGGCGAGGGGAGGACGCCTCGGTCCGCGGCTGCGTCGTGCTCCCCGGCGCCTGGAGGAAGATTGGCCGAGGGGAGCCGTGCGCCTTCGGCGGCCGTTAAGGGTACCGCGAGGGTGGACGCCTCCCCGCCTCTGCCCCGGTGACGGGCGCCGGCTCACGAATCGGCCAGACGCGGTTCCCGCAGGCTCCCCGGGGGAAGGCGCGGGGCCCTACGTCGTCCCCGTTCTTTACTGCCGACGGGAGCCCCCCGCCCGCCCGCCCGGGTTCCACGAGTCAAGAGTGCCGGGGAGGCGCCCACCGCTCGGGCGGCCCTGCCCGCGGTGGATCGGCGGCGTCCTGGCGGGGCGCTTCTCGCCGGTTCTTTTCCGCAGACGGGAGCAAACCGCTTGGGTTCGCCCGCCTTGGAGTTCCGGGGAGGCGGCGGAGACTCGTGGAGGCCGACGGGGAGCAGAAACCGCCGAGGGGAGGGCGTGCGCGCCTCGCCGGTACGCACGCGGAGATTTTCAGCGACGTGACTTTGCACCTCGCGAGTAAGGGAGGGGAAACAACCGAGCACGACCACCGCGCTCCGCGTCCGGAGAAAACCCGACGGACTCGGCCGGCGGGAGGAAAGCGACTTGGTCCCCCCTTTGCGCCCCCCCGGATCGGGACACGTCCGTCCTTCGGCGGAAAGGGAAGAGCGGCGCGTCGACGGGCGACGCCTACCGCGCTCCACGGCCCGGCGCAGACCCGCCGGACGGGGCAGGCACCGCGGCGGAGCCCGAAGACGGCCTCACACTCCCGGACCCTCGGAGCCCTCGGCCCCCGACCCAAACCCACCGGGATGCGGACAAGCCCAGGTCAGGCGAGGAGGCGGCCCTTCCGCCCTCCGTCCCGGCCCTACCGAGCTCCACCTCCGGACGCAGACCCGCCGGAGGGGGCAGGCGCGGCGGATGCCGGCGGCGGGGGCCGCGGGGCCTCCTCCTTGCGGAAATGCTGCGGACAAGCCCAGGACGAGGACGAAGACGCTCGATCGATCCGGGCCCCGGCGGTCGCGTCGGGGAGGGCCCTCCCCGGGTCGGCTTCCGAGTTTCCACGGTGGCCGGCGTTCAGGCGGAGCGGCGGCCTCTCCCGCCATGCGGCCGCGTCAGGCTCGCGCGCGGCTTTCCCCCCGCTCCTCCGGGCGCGGGGGGCGCCTCCTTCCCGTCCCGCTCGCCCGAGCCGATCCGGAGGCCTCCCCCAGGGGCACGACGGCACGGGCGGCGCGCGCGGGGACGGCGTCTCGGGCGGAGCGGCGCTCTCGCCCGGCCCGTCCCCGGCCGCCCCCGGGGTGCTTTCTTCTCTGGCTCTCCTGCTCCTCGCGAGAGACCGGGGGCACCGCGGCGCGGTCCCTCCGGCGCGTTTCCCCCCCACCCACCCACGGCCGCACCGCGGGCGTCCCCCTCCCGGCTTCGGGAGGCGCGGGGCGACCCGACGGGGCCGGGCGGCGTCCGTTCCTCCCCCGCCCAGGGGGTCGGCGCGGCCGTCCTCCCGGCCGGCAGCGAAGCGGCAAGCCAAGCCTGCCTGTCGGCTACCTGGTTGATCCTGCCAGTAGCATATGCTTGTCTCAAAGATTAACCCTAACCCTAACCCTAACCCTAACCCCTAACCCCTAACCCCTAACCCCTAACCCCTAACCCCTAACCCCTAACCCTGACCCTGACCCTGACCCTGACCCTGACCCTAACCCCTAACCCCTAAACCCTAAACCCTACACCCTACACCCTACACCCTACACCCTACACCCTAAACCCTACACCCTACACCCTAAACCCTAACCCCTAACCCTAACCCCTAACCCCTAACCCCTAACCCCTAACCCCTAAAACCCTAAAACCCTAAAACCCCTAACCCCTAACCCCTAACCCCTAACCCCTAACCCCTAACTTCTATGTTCCATTTCTGCATTGCAGGGGCTCTCTTTCCTTTTCATACCTCTAGGTTCCATGTCATCAAAGCAGGGGCGCTCTTTACTTTTCATACCTTTATGTTGCTTTTCTGCATTGCAGGGGCGCTCTTTCCTTTTCATATCTCTATGTTGCTTTTCTGCATAGCAGGGGCGCTCTTTCCTTTTCATACTTCTATGTTCCATTTCTGCATTGAAGGGGCGCTCTTTACTTTTCATACTTCTATGTTGTCTTTCTGCATTGCAGGTGCGCTCTTTGCTTTTCATACCTCTATGTTCCATTTCTGCATTGCAGGGGCGCTCTTCGCTTTTCATACCTCTACGTTCCCTTTCTGCATTGCAGGAGCACTCTTTAGTTTTCATACCTCTAGGTTCCATTTCTGCATTGCAGGGGCTTTCTTTCCTTTTCATACCTCTAGGTTCCATGTCATCAAAGCAGGGGCGCTCTTTACTTTTCATACCTTTATGTTGCTTTTCTGCATTGCAGGGGCGCTCTTTCCTTTTCATATCTCTATGTTGCTTTTCTGCATAGCAGGGGCGCTCTTTCCTTTTCATACTTCTATGTTCCATTTCTGCATTGAAGGGGCGCTCTTTACTTTTCATACTTCTATGTTGTCTTTCTGCATTGCAGGTGCGCTCTTTGCTTTTCATACCTCTATGTTCCATTTCTGCATTGCAGGGGCGCTCTTTACTTTTCATACTTCTATGTTGTCTTTCTGCATTGCAGGTGCGCTCTTTGCTTTTCATACCTCTATGTTCCATTTCTGCATTGCAGGGGCGCTCTTCGCTTTTCATACCTCTACGTTCTCTTTCTGCATTGCAGGAGCACTCTTTAGTTTTCATACCTCTAGGTTCCATTTCTGCATTGCAGGGGCTCTCTTTCCTTTTCATACCTCTAGGTTCCATGTCATCAAAGCAGGGGCGCTCTTTACTTTTCATACCTTTATGTTGCTTTTCTGCATTGCAGGGGCGCTCTTTCCTTTTCATATCTCTATGTTGCTTTTCTGCATAGCAGGGGCGCTCTTTCCTTTTCATACTTCTATGTTCCATTTCTGCATTGAAGGGGCGCTCTTTACTTTTCATACTTCTATGTTGTCTTTCTGCATTGCAGGTGCGCTCTTTGCTTTTCATACCTCTATGTTCCATTTCTGCATTGCAGGGGCGCTCTTCGCTTTTCATACCTCTACGTTCCCTTTCTGCATTGCAGGAGCACTCTTTAGTTTTCATACCTCTAGGTTCCATTTCTGCATTGCAGGCGCCCTCTTTCCTTTTCATACCTCTACGTTCCATTTCCGCATTGCGGGGGTCTCTTTACTTTTCATACCTCTATGTTCTATTTCCGCATTGCAGGGGCGCTCTTTACTTTTCGTTCCTCTATGTTCCTCCTATCCCTCCCTTTCCCGCCTTCGCCTCCGCTCTCTTCTCCCATTGGTTGTTGCTTGGGAGATCCCGCCCCTTTCCCCTTCCTTCGCTCCCTCATTGGTCGAAGCGCGTCCTGGCAGATATGTAGGGCGGGGGCGTTTCCCATCGTAGCCGCAATAATACAAAATAAAAAATAATATAATATCAGAGATATATAGTATTCGAGCTTATTAATAATCGTTCCGTATTATTATGTTGTTTGAATATTAGGTGTATGGATGTGTCAGGATTGGCGACGGAAGGGACGGGTTGTGTGATGGACCTGCCAGGACTTGGGGGCGGGGCAAGAGGCGTGGCCTGGCGCGTGAGGGAGGGAGGGAGGAGGGGGGAGAGCCGGGGAAGGGAACAGTCAAGATGGCGGCCGGGGTGAGGCGAGCGAAGCGCCGCTGAGGAGAACGTAAGGAAAAGGCCTTTCTATTATATTATTATTATAGTGTTATTATTTCATATTATATTATTATCGTACATATTATGTTGCATCACGTTTATAATATATTATTTCTTTATTATTTCATATTATTATAATAGACATGATTTTGCATTATTATGTTGTTATTTCATATTATATTTTTTTATAATTTTGCATCCTTATATTAGTTGGTTTTTATATTATTATCATTTTGCATTATTATTATATTATATTATTTTGTTCTTATTTCATGTTATATTTATTTCATATTTTATTATATTATTATTTTGCATCGTTATTATATTATTCTGATAATATAATATAATATAATTATATAATTATATAATTGTATATATAATAATGATATATAAATATATAATTATAATTATCATAATATATAATTATGATATATAATTATCATATTATTATAATTCACAGTATTTTGCATTATTATGTTATTTTATATTATGATAATATTATTATTATTTTGCATCCTTCTTGTAAAAAATACTTTTCAAAAAATAAATTAAAAAATTCGCAGAAACTCGGCCGGTGATCAAAAAAATCCGAAACTTGGGAGGAGTAGTCCCCTGGCCCGTGGGCGGATCGTGACAAAATTGATGGCATTGGTGACAAGTATTATTACTACTACTAACAGCAACAACAACAACAATAATCATATCCCGGGAGTTATCGTTTTGCCTGTCGCCTCTTCTACCCACGAATGCTGGAACCTCATCATTGGAAGTAGTCGAATTGGAATCTGTGGGTCCTAGACCGCAAAGAACAACTTGCGGACCCAAAGCGACAGGCAAAATAATTATTACATGTTCCAGAAGCATTCTCTCCTGACTTTTCACCCATACCTATGGCAGGCATCCTCTGGCGAGAGAGGGCGGTCTAGAAATAAAGTTTTATTATTATTTTATCATTCTTATGTTATTCTTATTGGAAAACAAAGCAAGGGGGGTTTATATCTCCTAGGCTCCAATGGCATTGAGCTGTTGCAGTTTTTTTTGGGATGATGGGAGCTGTAGTTTGACAAGGCTCCGGCACTCTTGGGCAGAGGAGGCAAAAGACCTTGCAAAACCCGAACTCCCAGGATATTATTATTATTATTATTATTATTATTATTATTATTATTATTATTATTATTATTATTATTACTATTGTCATGTAATTATATTTTCCAAATGGCTCAATGATATATCAATGGGATTCCTTATGTCTTTTCTCTTTGTCGCCCTCGTGTGGACAGAAGAATATTGCACTTGCCTTGGGATTCTGATTCGCAGCTCTTTGCTGCCATCAAATGGTCAGAGAAGGAAGTGCAGCCTCGAGCGTTGAAGGCGCCTTTGTGCTGCACTTCCCTACCTGACCATTTGATGGCAGCAGAGAGCAAAGAATCAGAGTTTCAAGGCAAGTGCAATATTCTTCTGTCCACAGGAGGGCGACAAACGGAAAAGTCATTAGGACTTAATGTAATATTAATTGATATTTCTTTGAGCTATAACAGTTTAAAATAATACTAATATTAATAATAATAATCTTGGGAGTGAGAGGTTTGCAAGTCCTTTCCCCTCCTCTACCCAAGAGTGCTGGTGCCTTGCCAAACTACAAATCCCACCATCCCATGCAACCTCTGCAACTTTGCAACCGCAGAATACTATGGCCATGTTCCCGAAGCATTCTCTCCTGACGTTTTGCTCACATTTATGGCAGGCATCCTCATAGGTTGTAAAACTAAGTAAGGGAGGTTTATCTATCTCTGGAATAATGTCCAGGGCGAGAGAAAGAACTCTTGTCTTGTAGGCGAGTGTGAATGTTGCTATTGGCCGCCTTGATCAGCATTGAATGGCCTTGCAGCATCAAAGACTGGCTGCATTGCTGCCTGGGGGAATCCTTTGTTGTGAACGCGTTAGCTGGCCCTTATTGTTTCCTGTCTGGAATTCCTGTAGACTCGCAGGCCTGGGATAGTGAGCAGTTATCGCACTTTAACTCTCCTTTTTATAAATATTTGAGTTTTTCTTTGCTGCCTAGAAACCATAACTTTTGGGGCTTTTTCCTTCTATTTTCCTTTCATTCTGCCTTCCTGCTTTCAAAATGGCTTAAAATTAGATGTACGTACAATATATTTTATTATTAGCAAAGCACACCATTAGCATTATATAATAGTATATTGTACTATAACATCACACTGCATTATTATTCATAATATATATTAATATATTGTATTATATTGTATTACTTTATAATATAATTATCAATATTATATGTATATACAATATAGGTTAAAGGTAAAGGTTTTCGTGACCGACTCTGAGGTTTGGTGCTCATCTCCATTTCTCAGCCGAAGAGCCAGTATTGTCCATAGACACCTCCAAGGGCATGTGGCCACAGACATGACTGCATGGAGCACCGTTACCTTCCCGCCAGAGCGGTACCTATTGATCTACTCACATTGGCATGTTTTCAAGAGTAGTTTTACAAGCAAAGAGAAACTTCCTGACCCAAAGCCATGCCTGTCTACATTGAGGGCTCCTTGGAGCTGCAGTTTGGCATGGCACCAGAACTATCTGGTTTGGGCCCTTGTAAAACTAGACCTCCCTGGGTCCTATAGCAGGTAGTTTGGCAGAGGAGGCGAAAGGCCTAGTGAACTATATCACTGAGGTTCCCATAGCATTGAGCTGTTGCAGAGGTTGTATGGGATGATGGGAGTTGTAGTTTGGCAAGGCACCATTACTCTTGGGCAGAGGGGGCGAAAGGCCTTGCAAACCTCTAACTCCCTAGATTATTATTAGTAGTATTACTATTATTTAAGATAGCCATGGCTCAAAGTAATATCAATGAGATCCCCATTAAACCCTTATGGCCTTTCCGTTTGTCGCCCTCCTGTGGACAGAAGAATATTGCACTTGACTTCAGATTCTGATTCCTAGCCCTCTGCTTCCATCAAATGGTCAGTTAGGGAATTGCAACCTCAGTGTTATATTTCCCCCCAAAATTGCCTTGAGATTCTCATCTGCAATCCTTTGCTGCCATCACGTGGCATATTCGAGAAGTGCAGCCTTGAATTTTATTTACTGCATCGAACCCATAATTTTTTGGTTTTTTTCCTTTCATATTGGCTTCCTGCTTTCAGAGTGGCTTACAAATTATATGTACGTACAATATATTATATATTAGCATAGAACAACATTAGCGTTATATATTACTACATTGCACTAAGACATCATACTGTATTATTATTAGTAATATCACATGTAATATATAATTAATATTATTACATTACTATTAGTATTACATTGTATTACATTCTAATATAATTATCAATACCATATGTATAGACAATATATATATTATTCTATATTATGTTGTATATTGGCCCCAGAGCATCAGATGGTGATGGGGGGAGGGCCCCCCAACTGATGGCATAGGCAACAAGTGTTACTACGGCTACTAGCAGCAGCAACAACAACAACAACAATAATATCCCGGGAGTTGAAGTTTTGCCTGTCGCCTCTTCTACCCACGAATGCTGGAGCCTCATCACTGGAAGGAGTCTAATTGGAATCTGTGGGTCCTAGACCGCAAAGAACAACTTCCTGACCCAAAGCCATGACTGTCTACGTTGTGGGCTCCTGGGAGTTGCAGTTTGGCATGGCAGCAGCACCTCTGGTTTGAACCCTTGTAAAACTAGACCTTCCAGGGTCCTATAGCATGTCGTTTGGCAGAGGAAGCGAAAGGACAAGAGAACTATATCTCCCAGTGTGTTGTTGAAGGCTTTCATGGCCAGAATCACTGGGTTGTAGTGCATTTTCCGGGCTGTCTGGCCAAGTTCCAGAAGCATTCTCTCATGACGTTTCGCCCACATCTACGGCAGGCATCCTCTGGGGAGAGAGGGCAGTCTAGAAATAAAGTTTTATTATTATTTTAATCTTATTATTTTATTCTTATTGGAAAACTAAGCAAGGGGGGTTTATATCTCCTAGGCTCCAATGGCATTGAGCTGTTGCAGAGTTTGTATGGGATGGAGGGAGCTGTAGTTTGGCAGGGCTCTTGGGCAGAGGGGGTGAAAGTCCTTGCAAACCTCTACCTCCCAAGATTATTATTAGTAGTATTAATATTAATTAAGAGTGCTCTGGATCAAAGAAAGAGCAATGATATTCCAATTAAACCCTATGGCTTTTCCGTTTGTCGCCCTCCTGTGGACAGAGGAATATTGCACTTGCCTTGGGATTGTGATTATTGGCCCTCTGCTGCCATCAAATGGTCAGTTAGGGAAGTGCAGCCTCAGTGTTATATTTTCCCCAATATTGCCTTGAGATTGTCATCTGCAGTCTTTTGCTGCCATCACGTGGCCCAATCGGGAAGTGCAGCCTTGAGCAATAATATCAATATTAATGTGTCAGCACAGAGGCTTCTCCATTGCTCAAGGCTGCAATACTGGGAGTTATAGTTTTGCAAGGGCATCTCAATCATGCCACTGACTCACCCCACTGCGACGGGGCAATGTAGGGATGGTTTGGCACCCCTTCCCATTGCCGTGGCCCGGTGCTGTGGCCTCCGGGATCTGCAGTTTGCCGTGGTCCCATGGCTCTCTCATAGGGGGTGATGCACTATGGAACTTCTACAACACATTCCTATATTACTATATAGCACTATGCCATCATACTGTATTATTCTTAGTAATAAACATGTAATATATTATTATTATTATTATATTACTATTAGTATTATATTGTATTGTGTTATAATATAATTATCAATATTACATGTAAATACAATATAGGTTAAAGGTAAAGGTTTTCCCCTGACGTTAATTCCAGTCGTGTCCGATTCTGGGGGTTGGTGCTCATCTCCATTTCTTAGCTGAAGAGCCAGCATTGTCCGTAGACACCTCCAAGGTCATGTAGCCACTGGCATGACTGCATGGAGCACTGTTACCGTCCCGCCGGAGCAGTATCTATTGATCTACTCACATTGGCATGTTTTCAAGAGTAGTTTTACAAGCAAAGAGAAACTTCCTGACCCAAAACCATGCCTGTTTTCATTGAGGGCCACTGAGAATACCAGTTCAGCATGGCAGCAGCACTCTCTGGTTCGGGCCCTTGTAAAACTAGACCTCCCAGGGTCCTATAGCATGTCGTTTGGCAGAGGAGGCGACAGGCCTAGAGAACTACATCTCCCAGTGTGTTGTTGAAGGCTTCCATGGCCGGAATCATTGGTTGTTGTGCGTTTTCCAAGCTGTATGGCCATGTTCCAGAAGCATTCTCTCCTGACGTTTCACCCATATCTATTGTCAGAGTGAAAGGTCTCGCCATGCCGTAGATATCACAATATCAATATTCAATGTTTCGATCGCGAAAGGAAGCGAACCAACTGAGTGTGAGCAGAGTTGTGTGACAATTGTGAAGCCAAGAGAGCAATATATATATATGTGTGTGTGTGTGTGTGTCTACCGTGTTCAGATGGTGTTGGCGATGAAGTTGAAGGATCCACCGCAGCGTCGCAAATGCATCTATTATTATTATTTACTTGCGCGCACATGGAAACAAAATAATCACTGTAAAGCACTTTTATTATTAATAATAATAATTCAATTTAAAAAGAGCATTTACGACTGAGCCTTGCTCGCTCGCCCGGCTCTTGTTTTGTATTTTTGTTTATTACAAAACGGTATTTGTTCGTTTAAAGAGAAAAAACAAAACAGGAAACGGTTTGATTTTTCAGAGCAAGGCAACCCTTCTTATTCTTTTTTTATTTAAAAAGGCCCTGGCGGCAGGAATATAGTGTAAAAATCATTGGAAAAACTGAAAGGCATCAATACATATTGGAATAATATACACTTTGTACAAACGGAAATTACACACCGTTCATTATTTCTTTTGTTTTGTTTTGTTCGGAGGTTCTGGTTCAGAAACTGAGGTCCGAATAATTCATGGCTCCCGGAAGCGGAACATTGAGGCCGCCGTAGTCCAGCATGTACATGGGCCACTGCTGCCCAAGGAGGCAAGAAAAAAGGGATTTAATAGAATAATAATAACAATAATATTTATTTATTCCCAATATTTATATCCCACCCTTCTCATCCGAAGGGACTCAGGGGGGCTTACAACACCGGCACAATTAGGTGCCTGTACAAAAACAATCCACAATACATAAAATCAGTTAAAAACAATTAAATACAATATAAAATTGCAGTATATACATTTTAAAAAATATATATGCTCAGATCCGTTCATCCGAAATGGTGGAAGAAAGGCAGTCGGAAAAAGCCAACAATAATAATATAATGTGGAAAAAAGGCAGGCGGAAAAGGCCATTAATAATAAAAATGTTGCTAATATAATAATATGGTGCAAGAAAGGCAAGTGGAAAAAGCCATTAATAATAATAATGATAATAATAGTACAATATGGTGGAATAATAATAATCATCATCACCCAGTAATAATATGGTGGAAAAAAGGCAGAAAAAGCAATTAGTAATAGCAATAATATAATATGGTCGAAGACAAGCTGGCGGAAATGGCGATTAATAATAATTATAATATGGTGGAAGACAGGCGGAAAAGGCCATTAATAATAATAATAATAATAATAATAATGTGGAAGAAAGGGAGGTGGGAAAATATAATGGAATATAATATGCTAGAAGAAAGGTAGGCAGAAAAAGCCTTTCAAATATTATGCAAAATCATATGTATAATAATATGAAATAATAACATAATAATGCAAAATACTGTGTATTATAATAATATGAAATAACGGAATAATATAATAACGATGCAAAATAATAATATAATAAAATATGAAATAAATATAATATGAAATAACAAAATAATATAATATAATAATAATGTAAAATGATAATAATATAAAAACCAAATAATATAAGGATGCAAAATAATTAATCTATATATATAAAAGAGTGATTGCATCACGGCGATTCACAAAACAACAAAAGTACAGGCCCCCCAACCTCAAAATTTGACAACACAACCCATCATCCACGCCTCAAGGTTGATACAACAAAAAGAAAAGAAAAACAAAGTCCTAATTAGAGGGAGAGGAATAATTGCTTTTATCCAATGGCTGCCAGTTTAGAGGGCTAATCTCTGCCCACTTGGTTGCCTAGCAACCAAGGGACAGCCAGGTTTCAGTTAGGGGACAGGCTGATTTAGGCCTCACTTAGACTTCTTCCACAGATTATCTAATTTGCACTGGATTATATGGCAGTGTAGACTCAAGGCCCTTCCACACAGCTATATAACCCATTTATAATCTTATATTATCTGCTTTGCACTGGATTATCTTGACTCCACACTGCCATATAATCCACTTCAGTGTGCATTTTATACAGCTGTGAAGAAGGGGCCTCATATAATCCAGTTCTGAGCAGATAATATAAGATTAGAAATATACACTAGAGTCTCACTTATCCAACGTAAACAGGCCGGCAGGATAAGTGAATATGTTGGATAATAAGAAGGGATTCAGGAAAAGCCAATTAAACATCAAATTAGGTAATCGTTATACAAATTAAGCACCAAAACATCATATTATACAACAAATTTGACAGAAAAAGTAGTTCCATGCGCAGTAATGCTATGTAGTATTTACAGTAGAGTCTCACTTATCCAAGCCTCGCTTATCCAACGTTCTGGATTATCCAACGCATTTTTGTAGTCAATGCTTTCAATATATCGTGATATTTTGGTGCTAAATTCATAAATACAGTAATTACTACATAGCATTACTGTGTACTGAACTACTTTTTCTGACAAATTTGTTGTCTAACATGATGTTTTGGTGCTTAATTTGTAAAATCATAACTTAATTTGATGTTTAATAGGGTTATCCTTAATTCCTCATTATCCAACATATTCGCTTATCCAACGTTCTGCCGGCCCGTTTATGTTGGATAAGTGAGACTCTACTGTACTGTATTTACAAATTTACCACTAAAATATCACAATGAATTTAAAACACTGACTACAAAAAATTGATTATGAAAAGGCAGACTGCGTTGGATAATCCAGAACATTGTATAAGCGAATGTTGGATAAGTGAGATTCTTCTTTAATATGAAATAATTACTGGGATAGAATAATGCAGAACAATATAATCTCTAAAACCAGAACAGTAAATAAACAGGGGAATTCCACACAGGAAACAATCAGGGCCAGCTAACACTTCCCAACAAAGTATTCCCATCATCAAAGTCTGGAAAATCCTCTGTTTTCTCAGGGCCACAGACAGTAGAAGCACATAAAATATCGCAAACAACACCACTGTGAAAACAAGGGAATTCCAGACAGGAAACAATCAGGGCCAGCTAACACCTCCCATCATAAAATTCACTCAGGGAGGAAACAGTCAGGCTTTAAAGCTGCAAGGCCATTACATCCTAATCATTTTTCCTAATTGCAGCATTCATACTTGCCTCCAACAAAAAAAACCAATCAGAAATATTGTATATTCACAACCTTTAGGAAATAATATCCCCTGATGGCGCAGCGTGTTAAAGCGCTGAGCTGCTGAACTTCTGGACCGAAAGGCCACAGGTTTGAATTGGGGGAGCGGAGAGAGCCCTCACTGTTAGCTCCAGCTTCTGCCAACCCAGAAGTTCGAAAACATGCAAATGTGAGTGCATCAATAGGTACTGCTCCGGTGGAAAGGTAACGCCGCTCCATGTAGTCATCCCACATGACCTTGGAGGTGTCTACGGACAACGCCGGCTCTTCGGCTTAGATGAGCACCAACCTCCAGAGTCAGACACGACTGGACTTAATGTCTGGGGAAAACCTTTACATTTGACCTTAACTACCACCAATTCCTCAATACTTTATTTCCCAGACCACCAGACTTCGCCACAGCAACGCGTGGCCGGGCACAGCTAGTATAATATAAAATAACAACATAATAATGCAAAATCATGTCTATAATAATAATGTGAAATAATAAAGAATATATTATAAACGTGGTGTAACATAATATGTATGATAATAATATAATATGAAATAACACAATAATTTATAATATAATCTAAAGGTCTTTTCCTGACGTTCTCAGCGGCGCTTCGCTCGCCTCACTCACCCCGGCCGCCATCTTGGCTGTTCCCTTCCCCGGCTCTCACGCGCCAGGCCACGCCCCTTGCCCCGCCCCCAAGTCCTGGCAGGTCCATCACACAACCCGTCCCTTCCGTCGCCAACCCTGACACATCCATGGACCTAATATTCAAACAACATAATCATACGTAACGATTATTAATAAGCTCGAATACTATATATCTCTGATATTATTTTTTATTTTGTATTATTGCGGCTACGATGGGAAACGCCCCCGCCCTACATATCTGCCAGGACGCGCTTCGACCAATGAGGGAGCGAAGGAAGGGGAAAGGGGCGGGATCTCCCAAGCAACAACCAATGGGAGAAGAGGGCGGAGGCGGGAAAGGGAGGGATAGGAGGAACATAGAGGAACGAAAAGTAAAGAGCGCCCCTGCAATGCGGAAATAGAACATAGAGGTATGAAAAGTAAAGAGACCCCCGCAATGCGAAATGGAACATAGAAAGACCAGAAGGGAAAGGGGTGCCTGTAGTGGGCGGGGCCAAGTTTCTACTAGGGAGCAGTCCGCGCATGCGCAGGACTGTCTGCAGTGCCTTCCCTGCTCCATGCTTGTTAGTCCCTGTGTAAACTTTCCCACAGGAAAGGCCCTGCAGATTAATCCTGCCAGAAAAGTCAACCCATGAAGCAACCTGGACACAGAATATTTTATTCTGTATTTCTTCCCAGACCTTCTCACCCAATAAGAGGAGACTCAGGGTGGTTTACAAATAGATAACACTTATAAACAATTACAATCACATTACAACTCAATTTAAAATTCAAGTTACATTAAAACATTCGTCAAATTATTAACCTCATTTCTATCCCGCTCATTTATGGAGATGAGCGGCATACAAGATACATCCAGACAAAAATTCAATGCAAACAAAGCAAACATTACATAAAATCAATAGAAACAATCAACATATAAATACACTTTAGTGCCATGTAGGCAGAGTTAAATACTCTTTGGCAATGGCCAGATGTACTTGGGGTGCAAGAAAATTGTGGTGTTTATTAATAATAATACTTTATTTTTATACCCCGCTCCCATGTCACATGTAATAAAGTCATACATTAAAAACGATATAAATAATAAAACCATATAACAGAATATCAGAACAATGAGTCTGAGCACAGTGCAAAACTTATAGTGTTTCTCTTGACTTTATTTGTAGAAAACAAAGTTTATAAAAGGCAGCAGCACAAACTGTATTGTAATCTAGATGTTTAAGGCTGTCAAAAATTAAACGTTTGAATAATAACCAGAAAACACCTTTTTTTGGGAAGAGTTTTATTCTTGAACGCTGACATTGTTGGAAAGGGGTCAAGCTCAGCAGCCAGAAAGGCAAGGCGTCCTGCTCTCTGGGATCTCCTTCCGTCCGTCCGTCCGTCCATCTGTCCGTCCTTGGCTCTTGTCCAGGAGGAGCCCCTCCCTCGGCGATTCCGGAGACATAGAACAAGGGAGAAAACAAGTGTCAGAAGGGCTGAACCAAGGGAGCATCTCGCTTTTGGGGGCTCTTGGGAACTGTGGCTTTTTCTACTAGGATCCCCTTCCACCAGGCATTTATTTATGGGGAGCGGGGGTCCCTGCACAGAGAAAAGGGGGTCCTAAGGGGGTCCCACGTTTGCATCCAGAACCAGGCTCCCTGTTGCATGAGGAACGCAGCTGCCGGGGAGGGAGGGCTGTCCGTTGGCCCTGGGCGGATGGCGGAGGGGCTTTCTAGGCCGTCGGATTGGGGGAGAGCGGGGACCAAACACTGGGGTCCCGAGGGGGGGGGGCCGCTCCCAGCGCAGGGCAGGGACAGGGTTAGGGTTCTTCCCACCCGAGGCCCGGACGCCCCCTCCCGGCTTGGTTCTTGCCAACAGGCAAAAACAGCCCTATTTAAAATTCCTGCTCTAGTTAGAAATGGGTTAGTAGGGTTAGCAGGTTAAGGTTAGTTCAGGTATTAATCTGAGCTGCTACGAGATGTTTAAAATGCCCGTGACGTGAGCTGGGAGCAGCCGCTCGGGTCCCCAGAGTTGTTTCCTTGGGTGCAAGGGTTTTTATATATATATTTATATTTTTATATCCCGCTGTCCCGCCAGCCGCGACCCCCTGCCCGTCTAGGGAGATCCGCCCACCCCCCACGATCTGCCCAGGGCAAAGGGAGGACCCGCCCGTCCCTGAGTGGGGCCTCAATGCCACACTCAAGCGGAGCTGTGAATGTGTTCCTCAAAGGAAGGCCTAGCGCACAGGGAGCCTGCTTTCTGATGCAAAGGTAGGAGTGAAATGCCTGGTCTGACACATTAATGACAGGGGACCTCAGTTGGGGGGCCCTCCCCCTAGCAACAACATAATACTAATAATACAATCAGTGGGGGGGCCCTCCCCCTAGCAACAACATTGTCCTATGTAATAACATTGAGCTAGAATAATAATATACTCTATTAATGTCATATGGAGACTAATATCAATAACTAATATTAACATTGTGCTAGGATAATATATACTCAATGTCATATCTATACTAATATCAATAACTAATAAAAACATCTAATAACCAAGATGCTCCTCCCCCAATAACATGCTATTCTAATTTATATTGTATATACAGTAGTCTCATCCAACACTCTCTTATCCAACATTCTGGATTATTCAACGCATTTTTGTAGTCCATGTTTTCAATGCGTCGTGATATTTTGGTGCTAAATCCGTAAATACAGTAATTACTACATAGCATTACTGCATATTGAACTACTTTTTCTGTCAAATGATGTTTTGGTGCTTAATTTGTAAAATCATCAACTAATTTGATGTTTAATAGGCTTTTCCATAATGCCTCCTTATTATCCAACAGCGCAGGCTGGAAAGCAAGCCAGCTGCAATTAACTGCAATGAATCACTCTGACCAGGAGGTCACGAGTTCGAGGCCCGCTCGGAGCCTGTTTGTTTGTCTTTGTTCTATGTTAAAAGGCATTGAATGTTTGCCTATATGTGTCATGTGATCCGCCCTGAGTCCCCTTCGGGGTGAGAAGGAAGGGCGGAATATACATGCTGTAAATGAATAATAAATATCAACAAATCACTCTGACCAGGAGATCATGAGTTTGAGGCCAGCCCGGTAAAATACTGTAAATAAATAAATAAATATTCGCTGGCCCATTTATGTTGGATGACTCTACTGTGTGTATATATATGTATGTGTGTGTGTATACACACACACACACACACACACACACACACACACACACATATATATACATATATATGTATATATATATAAAATTTAATATATAATTATAACATATTGCATATACATATAATGTTCATATTATATTGTAAAACGATATACTAATAATTAAATATAATATTAATTATGTATTACATTTTGCATGTAATACTACTAATAATATTACCATATATTCATATAGTACAATATAGTAATTTACTGCCAGTATTGTACTATGGTTATAATATAATATTGTATGTAAATTTAATTTGTAAGCTGTTCACCTTGGGGGTGAGAAGGGCAGCATATACATCTAGCAAATAAATAAATAATGCAATATAATACTAACAATGATACAATATAATATGAATTACATATTATATATTAAATGTAATATTGCTAATAATGTTTCTGTCTAGTGGTATAATACAATGTAGTATATAATGCTAATATTGTGCGATGCTAATGATACAGTGTATGTAATACACCTATCTGTATTTTATGATGTGTTTTATGAATACTGATGTAAGTTAATGATGATTTATATTGCACTGTATGGTTTTTATATATGCGTTTTATTGTTAAGCTGCCCTGAGTCCCCTTTAAGGGGAGAGAGGGCGGGATATAAATATTGTAATAAATAAATAAATATGTAAATATAACTTGTAAGCCGCTCTGAGTCCCCTTTAAGGGGAGAGACAGCGGGATATAAATATTGTAATAAATAAATAAATATGTAAATATAACTCGTAAGCCGCTGAGTCCCCTTTAAGGGGAGACAGCGGGATATAAATATTGTAATAAATAAATAAATATGTAAATATAACTCGTAAGCCGCTCTGAGTCCCCTTTTAAGGGGAGAGAGGGCGGGATATAAATGTAGTAAGTTAATAAATACAAAAATCTCCTTTTACCAGGCTTCAAATTCATCATATGGGGTCCCCCCATGCCTGGCTATGCAGAATAGGCTGTAGCCCATAGGCCTGCATTTAGGTTAAGATTCTCCCAGGCATCCTATTAAAAATAGAGGGTCCCTCACCTTGCGTTAACCAAAGGGGTTCCCCACCTGCTAGGTTTGGCTTTAAACGCAGCGGGTCCCTCAGAAGCCTGGTTTTAAATTAATTGCAAACCTCCTTTAACGAGGGTTTGCCTTACAAATGGAGTTTTCCACGTGGAAAGGTTGGCATTAAAAGGGGGTCCACGTATACCTTGAATGGATTTGAACTGAACACACCTATCTGTATTTTATAATGTGTTTTATGAATACTGATGTAAGTTAATGATGATTTATATTGCACTGTATGGTTTTTTATATATGCGTCTTATTGTTAAGCCGCCCTGAGTCCCCTGTTGGGTGAGAAGGGTGGGATATAAATATTGTAATAAATAAATATGTAAATATCACTTGTAAGCCGCTCTGAGTCCCCTTTTAAGGGGAGAGAGGGCCGGATATAAATATTGTAATAAATAAATATGTAAATATCACTTGTAAGCTGCTCTGAGTCCCCTTTTAAGGGGAGAGAGGGCGGGATATAAATATTGTAATAAATAAATATGTAAATATAACTTGTAAGCCACTCTGAGTCCCCTTTTAAGGGGAGAGGTCGGGATATAAATATTGTAATAAATAAATATGTAAATATAACGTAAGCTGCTCTGAGTCCCCTTTTAAGGGGAGAGAGGGCGGGATATAAATATTGTAATAAATAAATACAAAAATCTCCTTTTCCCAGGCCTCAAGTTAATAATCTGGGGTCCCCCCACGCCTGGCTATGCAGAATAGGCTGTAGCCCATAGGCCTGCATTTAGGTTAAGATTCTGCCAGGCATCTTATTAAATATGGAGGGTCCCTCGCCTTACGTTAACCAAAGGGGTTCCCACCTGCTAGGTTTGGCTTTAAACGCAGCGGGTCCCTCAGAAGCCTGGTTTTAAATTAATTGCAAACCTCCTTTAACGAGGGTTTGCCTTACAAATGGAGTTTTCCACGTGCCAGGAATAAATACCACGTGCCAGGCCCTTTAAAAGGGGGTCCAACCTTGAATGGATTCTCTTTGCAAGCGCTTGGCCGGAAGCCCCAAACTGCTTCAAGGCATTTACAATGGCCAATCGCCGGAGTGGGAGTCCCCGATCTATTGGGGAAGAGTCCCCGTGGACCCCAGCTGTACATGTGTATGTGTGTTGTGTGTGTCGTGTGTGTGTGTGTGTGCAAGGCAGCCGTGGAGGCTGGAAGGAGTGTCTCACCTGGCTTAAGGGCTCCGCTGTAGAATCTCCTTCCCGGAATCTTCTTTTTACCTGTGTTGCAGATCCTTCCTAGACAAGAAGGATCCCTCTCGGCTGATGGGAGACGGTGTCCGGCAGGAGCCCAGGCACATGGAACGGGAGAGAAAACAGTGCGTCTATACCTGACTTTTCGTGAAAACAGCCTAAGATATCTCCCCATGGCTGGCCTTACGGGTTAAAAGAAGCAAGGAAATCCCCACATCTGGCCTTAAAGATTAAAAAAACCAGGGATTTCCCCACGTTAGGGACTTAAAGGTTAAAATAACCAGGGATCTCCCCACGTAAGGGATTTAATGGTTAAAATAACCAGGGATTTCCCCACGTAAGGGATTTAACGGTTAAAAAAAACCAGGGATATTCCCACGTAAGGGATTTAACTGTTAAAAAAAACCAGGGATCTCCATATTGCCTGGTATTACGTGAAATAGGAGATCTCTATAGGGCAGGCCACCTTGGTTTAACAGATCTCTATAGGGCAGGCCGCGTTAGTTTCTGGATAGGAGATCTCTATACGCCTAACTTTAAGAATAGAGGATCCCCTTTAACCAGGCTTTAATTAGGAATAGTGGTCCCCTGGGTGTGTGGCCTTACATAAATAAAAGGGGGTCCTACATAATAACAACAACAGTAACAATAATAATAATTTTATCTGCTTCCTGGTATTTCTTTTTCCTGGAATCAATAATAATAATAATAATAATAATAATAATAATAATAATAATAATAATATCTGCTTCCTGGTATTTCTTTTTCCAGGTGCCTCGAATCAGTAATAATAATAATAATTTTATCTGCTTCCTGGTATTTCTTTTTCCAGGTGCCTCGAATCAATAATAATAATAATTATTAGTTAGTAAGTGAGTTAAGGTATTGATATTTTTATTTCTAAGTTGCAAGGACATCTTAAAATGCCCGTAATGTGTGCTGCCCCCCACGATGCCAGGGCGGGGCCCCCCGCTGACCCCCAAGCTGTGACCCCTACGGCCCGTATAGGAAGACCCATCATCTGCCTAGAACAAAGGGAGGACCCGTCCATTCCCGAGTGGGACTTCTTCGATGCCACACGCGAGGGGAACCGTGTGCAAAGGTAACCCTTTTTTTAATGCAAAGATAGACATTAAATGCCTACCCTTACACCAATTACCCTGAAAACGACCTTTTTTGGGAGGCAGGCGGTGTCCTTGCGAGGGTGTCTTCAAGCATCTTCCGTCCTCTGTCTCTCGACCTTTTGTTTCTTTCTTCACGTTGACTTGAATTCAGCGCTGGGAGAAGAGTGAGTGGGAAGAAAGCATTCAGAAAAAAAAAACAGGCATTGTCTTCTATCTATTTTGCAAGGACAGGAAGGCAGTTCCCATCTTGCCTCCTGTACCTGTAACATGCTATGCTAATAATATAATATGTATTATGCATATATAGTATATCGTATATAATATACAATATAATAGACAATGATATAGAATAATATATTGAATATACATACAATATATTATATTATTATTATATTATATTAATATAATATATTATTATTAATATAATATTATTATTAATATAGTATATTATAAATATAATAGTATTATTAATATAATATTATATTCAATATAATATATTGAATATACATACAATATAATACAATATAATATTAATTATGTTATGTATTACCTGTAATATTTCTAATAACATTACAGTATGATGGTGTAGTACAATAGTTATATATAATGCTATTATTGTGAATGCTAATACTTTCTATGTACATATAAAATTATATATAATATATAATCAATATCATTACATTGTGTTATTATTATATTTTATTACATTACAATATTATTATCAATGTTTTATGTATATACATTAAATCATATTATAAATTACATTGTCCATTATATACAAATACATACACACACACACACACACATATATATATATAAAATTTTCAGCATAGCATTTTATGGGTCTTAAGGCTGGAAATAAATAAGATTGGTAAAAAAATGCAATTATTATTCTACTCCTTTCCTCTAGAAAGCTGTCTGAATTTTCAAAAATGTTGCCATGTGTTGTCAAAGGCTTTCATGGGTTGTTGTGAGTTTCTGGGCTGCCACCTCAAAAAGCAGGGCCAGCTAACACCTCCAAACTCAGGATTCCCCCAGGCAGGAAGCAGCCAGGCCTTGAAACTGCAGGCCATTCAATGCTAATCAAGGTGGCCAATAACAGCATTCACATTTGCCTGCAACAGACAAGGGTTCTTTCTCCCACCCTGGACATTTCGCAGACATATAAAAGCCTCACCACTCCCTTAGTTTCCAGCCATAGATGTGGGCAAAACGTCAGGAGTGAATGCTTCTGGAACAGCCCGGAAAACTCACAACAACCCAAAAATTAAGCCTTTTTTTTCTTCTCTGGAAAAGACCTTGTAATTTATTTATTTTTTGATATAATATATATTATATATTAATATAGTACAATGTAAGAAATAATAATGGGTTTCCAGAAGCATTCTCTCCTGACGTTTCACCCACATCTCTGGCAGGCATCCTCAGAGGTTGTGAGGTCTGTTGGAAACGAGGCCAGTTATATCTAAAAGCCTCACCACTCCCTTATAGTTTACAGCAATCTATGGTTTCCTGCCATAGATGTGGGCAAAACGTCAGGAGAGAATGCTTCTGGGGCATAGCCATACAGCCTAGAAAACTCACAACAACGCAAAATTTTAGCCTTTTTCTTCTTCTCTGGAAAAATCTTGTAATTATTATTTTTTGGTTGGATATAATAAAATATATTAAAATATTAATACATAAAATAGAAGTGAAAAGAAATGATCTGGATAAGAAATAAATCAGATTATAATAAATAAAAAAGAACAATATTCACCTGGTCCCTTTAGAAAAAGCTGTGGAAATTTTCAAAAATTTTGCCTTTATTTCTTCCATCCGTTTCACAAGGCTTTGCCATTTCTGAGGGAATAATAAGAAGAGATTAAGGAAAAGCCTATTAAACATTAAATTAGGTTATGATTTTACAAATTAAGCACCAAAACATCATGTTATACAACGAATTTGACAGAAAAAGTAGTTCAATACTATGTAGTAATTACTGTATTTAAGAATTTAGCACCAAAATATCACAATGCATTGAAAACATTGACTACAAAAATGCGTTGGATAATCCAGAACGTTGGATAAGCAAGTGTTGGATAAGTGAGACTACTGTATTTGTAAATATTTTTTCCAAATATTTTCCTTATTTTTGGCAAATATTTCCACAAATATTTGTATGATTTTTTGGGTGAATATTTTGTGAATATTTTATTTCAATGTTTGTGAATGTTTTCATGATTGATTTTTTCTGAATGTATTTGTGAATATTTTTATGAATATTTTTGTGAATATTTTTCCCCAAATTGATTATTTTTGGCAAATATTTCTGCAAATATTTTTTTATTTTATTATTAATATTTTTATGATTTTGTAAATATTTCAGTGAACATTTTTTCCCCTGAATATTTAACTGTACAGTAGAGTCTCGCTTTTCCAAGTTTCTGGATTATCCAACCCATTTTTGTTTTCAATATATCGTGATATTTTGGTGCTAAATTCGTAAATACAGTAATTACAACATAACATTACTGCATATTGAACTACTTTTTCTGTCAAATTTGTTGTAAAACATGATGTTTTGGTGCTTAATTGGTAAAATCATAACCTAATTTGATATTTAATAGGCTTTTCCTTAATCCCTCCTTATTATCCAAGATATTCGCTTATCCAAGCTTTAGCTTGAATAAATGAGACTCTACTGTATTTTCTATTTCAAGGCTTTGTGACATGAGACGATTTGAGGCAAAAAATAATGAAATATTAATAAATGAAATAGTTTTCTTCTTTCTGTTTCACAAAACCTTTATCCACCCTTATCTTGTGCTATTTGATGCCATTTTTGATAAAATTAAGATAAGACTAATATATAAAATAGGCATTTTCCTCTTTGTATTTCAATTTTGAGGAGATTCCTGAGGTAAAGAATCCCCAAAATAACAAGGAAAGCGACATAAAATGAAGTGGGATTGGAAGAGAAGCCTTTCCTGAGGTAAAAGTGATTCCTAAAATGAAAGGCGTCTCTTTAAACTCCAGATTAATTTCAAAGGAAGTCAAATGAACCAGGTGAGCCTGTAAAAAGGGGCCCTTATTCACCTGCTTCAGAAACGGAGCCTGTCTCTTCGGGCCTTCTAGCCGCGGCTGCCCTTTCTTTCTTTCTTTCTTTCTTTCTTTCTTTCTTTCTTTCTTCCGACCCAGGTCTTCAGAATGGCTCCCAAGCCAAGCTGCCTTCTCTCTCGGCGTCCCGAGATTGTCTGAGGCAAATTTTACAATTTACAGCCAAGAAGAAGCCCCGCCTCCAAAACGGCCGGTTTTTTTTTTAGCCTTGGTCCCACCCCTTTGCCATGTGTCGCCGCCCGATTGGACGATTCTCCTGCTCGCCAATTTGGGCGCGAAAACAGGGCGCTGCTTGATGCATGCGCACTCCGTTGTGATTTAAAATATATGTTAGCCTCCCAATCCGGCCGCCTTTTTGGCCTTGGTCCCACCCCTTCGCCATGTGGCGCCGCCCGATTGGACAGTTCTCCTGCAAGTCACAGGCTGAGACAGGTCAAATTGGGCGGGAAAGAAATAACTATTGGTTTTCCAGAAGCATTCTCTCCTGACGTTTCGCCCACATCTCTTACGCAACTTATCATTTAGCACTGGTATGTGACAGAATACGAATAATATAACATGCTAGTGGTGTATTATAGACATTGTGGTATATGATTAACATAGTACAATCTAAGAAATAATAATGGGTTTTCCAGAAGCATTCTCTCCTGACATTTCGCCCACATCTCTTATGTAACTTATCATTTAGCACTGGTATGTGACATAATACGAATAATATAACATGCTGGGGGTGTATTATAGACATTGTGGTATATGATTAATATAGCACAATCTAAGAAATAATAATGGGTTTTCCAGAAGCATTCTCTCCTGACGTTTCGCCCACATCTCTTATGTAACTTATCATTTAGCACTGGTATGTGACAGAATACGAATAATATAACATGCTAGTGGTGTATTATAGACATTGTGGTATATGATTAACATAGTACAATCTAAGAAGTAATAATGGGTTTCCAGAAGCATTCTCTCCTGACACTTCACCCACATCTCTTATGCAACTTATCATTTAGCACTGGTATGTGACAGAATACGAATAATATAACATGCTAGTGGTGTATTATAGACATTGTGGTATATGATTAACATAGTACAATCTAAGAAGTAATAATGGGTTTCCAGAAGCATTCTCTCCTGACACTTCACCCACATCTCTTATGCAACTTATCATTTAGCACTGGTATGTGACAGAATACGAATAATATAACATGCTAGTGGTGTATTATAGACATTGTGGTATATGATTAACATAGTACAATCTAAGAAGTAATAATGGGTTTCCAGAAGCATTCTCTCCTGACACTTCACCCACATCTCTAATGCAACTTATCATTTAGCACTGGTATGTGACAGAATACGAATAATATAACATGCTAGTGGTGTATTATAGACATTGTGGTATATGATTAACATAGTACAATCTAAGAAGTAATAATGGGTTTCCAGAAGCATTCTCTCCTGACACTTCACCCACATCTCTTATGCAACTTATCATTTAGCACTGGTATGTGACAGAATACGAATAATATAACATGCTAGTGGTGTATTATAGACATTGTGGTATATGATTAACATAGTACAATCTAAGAAATAATAATGGGTTTCCAGAAGCATTCTCTCCTGACATTTCGCCCACATCTCTTATGTAACTTATCATTTAGCACTGGTATGTGACATAATACGAATAATATAACATGCTAGTGGTGTATTATAGACATTGTGGTATATGATTAACATAGTACAATCTAAGAAATAATAATGGGTTTCCAGAAGCATTCTCTCCTGACATTTCACCCACATCTCTTATGCAACTTATCATTTAGCACTGGTATGTGATATAATACGAATAATATAACATGCTAGTGGTGTATTCTAGATATTGTGGTATATGATTAATATAGTACAATCTAAGAAATAATAATGGGTTTCCAGAAGCATTCTTTCCTGACATTTCACCCACATCTCTTATGCAACTTATCATTTAGCACTGGTATGTGACATAATACGAATAATATAACATGCTAGTGGTGTATTATAGACATTGTGGTATATGATTAACATAGTACAATCTAAGAAATAATAATTAGTTTTCCAGAAGCATTCTCTCCTGACATTTCACCCACATCTCTTATGCAACTTATCATTTAGCACTGGTATGTGACAGAATACGAATAATATAACATGCTAGTGGTGTATTATAGACATTGTGGTATATGATTAACATAGTACAATCTAAGAAATAATAATTAGTTTTCCAGAAGCATTCTCTCCTGACATTTCACCCACATCTCTTATGCAACTTATCATTTAGCACTGGTATGTGACAGAATACGAATAATATAACATGCTAGTGGTGTATTATAGACATTGTGGTATATGATTAACATAGTACAATCTAAGAAATAATAATGGGTTTCCAGAAGCATTCTCTCCTGACATTTCGCCCACATCTCTTATGTAACTTATCATTTAGCACTGGTATGTGACAGAATACGAATAATATAACATGCTAGTGGTGTATTATAGACATTGTGGTATATGATTAACATAGTACAATCTAAGAAATAATAATGGGTTTCCAGAAGCATTCTTTCCTGACATTTCACCCACATCTCTTATGCAACTTATCATTTAGCACTGGTATGTGACATAATATGAATAATATAACATGCTAGTGGTGTATTATACATATTGTGGTATATGATTAACATAGTACAATCTAAGAAATAATAATTAGTTTTCCAGAAGCATTCTCTCCTGACATTTCGCCCACATCTCTTATGCAACTTATCATTTAGCACTGGTATGTGACATAATACGAATAATATAACATGCTAGTGGTGTATTATAGACATTGTGGTATATGATTAACATAGTACAATCTAAGAAATAATAATTAGTTTTCCAGAAGCATTCTCTCCTGACATTTCACCCACATCTCTTATGCAACTTATCATTTAGCACTGGTATGTGACAGAATACGAATAATATAACATGCTAGTGGTGTATTATAGACATTGTGGTATATGATTAACATAGTACAATCTAAGAAATAATAATGGGTTTCCAGAAGCATTCTCTCCTGACATTTCGCCCACATCTCTTAAGTAACTTATCATTTAGCACTGGTATGTGACAGAATACGAATAATATAACATGCTAGTGGTGTATTATAGACATTGTGGTATATGATTAACATAGTACAATCTAAGAAATAATAATGGGTTTCCAGAAGCATTCTTTCCTGACATTTCACCCACATCTCTTATGCAACTTATCATTTAGCACTGGTATGTGACATAATATGAATAATATAACATGCTAGTGGTGTATTATACATATTGTGGTATATGATTAACATAGTACAATCTAAGAAATAATAATTAGTTTTCCAGAAGCATTCTCTCCTGACATTTCGCCCACATCTCTTATGCAACTTATCATTTAGCACTGGTATGTGACATAATACGAATAATATAACATGCTAGTGGTGTATTATAGACATTGTGGTATATGATTAACATAGTACAATCTAAGAAATAATAATGGGTTTCCAGAAGCATTCTTTCCTGACATTTCACCCACATCTCTTATGCAACTTATCATTTAGCACTGGTATGTGACAGAATACGAATAATATAACATGCTAGTGGTGTATTATAGACATTGTGGTATATGATTAACATAGTACAATCTAAGAAATAATAATGGGTTTCCAGAAGCATTCTTTCCTGACATTTCACCCACATCTCTTATGCAACTTATCATTTAGCACTGGTATGTGACAGAATACGAATAATATAACATGCTAGTGGTGTATTATAGACATTGTGGTATATGATTAACATAGTACAATCTAAGAAATAATAATGGGTTTTCCAGAAGCATTCTCTCCTGACATTTCGCCCACATCTCTTATGTAACTTATCATTTAGCACTGGTATGTGACATAATACGAATAATATAACATGCTGGGGGTGTATTATAGACATTGTGGTATATGATTAATATAGCACAATCTAAGAAATAATAATGGGTTTTCCAGAAGCATTCTCTCCTGACGTTTCGCCCACATCTCTTATGTAACTTATCATTTAGCACTGGTATGTGACAGAATACGAATAATATAACATGCTAGTGGTGTATTATAGACATTGTGGTATATGATTAACATAGTACAATCTAAGAAGTAATAATGGGTTTCCAGAAGCATTCTCTCCTGACACTTCACCCACATCTCTTATGCAACTTATCATTTAGCACTGGTATGTGACAGAATACGAATAATATAACATGCTAGTGGTGTATTATAGACATTGTGGTATATGATTAACATAGTACAATCTAAGAAGTAATAATGGGTTTCCAGAAGCATTCTCTCCTGACACTTCACCCACATCTCTTATGCAACTTATCATTTAGCACTGGTATGTGACAGAATACGAATAATATAACATGCTAGTGGTGTATTATAGACATTGTGGTATATGATTAACATAGTACAATCTAAGAAGTAATAATGGGTTTCCAGAAGCATTCTCTCCTGACACTTCACCCACATCTCTTATGCAACTTATCATTTAGCACTGGTATGTGACAGAATACGAATAATATAACATGCTAGTGGTGTATTATAGACATTGTGGTATATGATTAACATAGTACAATCTAAGAAGTAATAATGGGTTTCCAGAAGCATTCTCTCCTGACACTTCACCCACATCTCTTATGCAACTTATCATTTAGCACTGGTATGTGACAGAATACGAATAATATAACATGCTAGTGGTGTATTATAGACATTGTGGTATATGATTAACATAGTACAATCTAAGAAATAATAATGGGTTTCCAGAAGCATTCTCTCCTGACATTTCGCCCACATCTCTTATGTAACTTATCATTTAGCACTGGTATGTGACATAATACGAATAATATAACATGCTAGTGGTGTATTATAGACATTGTGGTATATGATTAACATAGTACAATCTAAGAAATAATAATGGGTTTCCAGAAGCATTCTCTCCTGACATTTCACCCACATCTCTTATGCAACTTATCATTTAGCACTGGTATGTGATATAATACGAATAATATAACATGCTAGTGGTGTATTCTAGATATTGTGGTATATGATTAATATAGTACAATCTAAGAAATAATAATTAGTTTTCCAGAAGCATTCTCTCCTGACATTTCGCCCACATCTCTTATGCAACTTATCATTTAGCACTGGTATGTGACATAATACGAATAATATAACATGCTAGTGGTGTATTATAGACATTGTGGTATATGATTAACATAGTACAATCTAAGAAATAATAATTAGTTTTCCAGAAGCATTCTCTCCTGACATTTCACCCACATCTCTTATGCAACTTATCATTTAGCACTGGTATGTGACAGAATACGAATAATATAACATGCTAGTGGTGTATTATAGACATTGTGGTATATGATTAACATAGTACAATCTAAGAAATAATAATGGGTTTCCAGAAGCATTCTCTCCTGACATTTCGCCCACATCTCTTATGTAACTTATCATTTAGCACTGGTATGTGACAGAATACGAATAATATAACATGCTAGTGGTGTATTATAGACATTGTGGTATATGATTAACATAGTACAATCTAAGAAATAATAATGGGTTTCCAGAAGCATTCTTTCCTGACATTTCACCCACATCTCTTATGCAACTTATCATTTAGCACTGGTATGTGACATAATATGAATAATATAACATGCTAGTGGTGTATTATACATATTGTGGTATATGATTAACATAGTACAATCTAAGAAATAATAATTAGTTTTCCAGAAGCATTCTCTCCTGACATTTCGCCCACATCTCTTATGCAACTTATCATTTAGCACTGGTATGTGACATAATACGAATAATATAACATGCTAGTGGTGTATTATAGACATTGTGGTATATGATTAACATAGTACAATCTAAGAAATAATAATGGGTTTCCAGAAGCATTCTTTCCTGACATTTCACCCACATCTCTTATGCAACTTATCATTTAGCACTGGTATGTGACATAATATGAATAATATAACATGCTAGTGGTGTATTATACATATTGTGGTATATGATTAACATAGTACAATCTGAGAAATAATAATTAGTTTTCCAGAAGCATTCTCTCCTGACGTTTCGCCCACATCTCTTACGCAACTTATCATTTAGCACTGGTATGTGACAGAATACGAATAATATAACATGCTAGTGGTGTATTATAGACATTGTGGTATATGATTAACATAGTACAATCTAAGAAATAATAATGGGTTTTCCAGAAGCATTCTCTCCTGACATTTCGCCCACATCTCTTATGTAACTTATCATTTAGCACTGGTATGTGACATAATACGAATAATATAACATGCTGGGGGTGTATTATAGACATTGTGGTATATGATTAATATAGCACAATCTAAGAAATAATAATGGGTTTTCCAGAAGCATTCTCTCCTGACGTTTCGCCCACATCTCTTATGTAACTTATCATTTAGCACTGGTATGTGACAGAATACGAATAATATAACATGCTAGTGGTGTATTATAGACATTGTGGTATATGATTAACATAGTACAATCTAAGAAGTAATAATGGGTTTCCAGAAGCATTCTCTCCTGACACTTCACCCACATCTCTTATGCAACTTATCATTTAGCACTGGTATGTGACAGAATACGAATAATATAACATGCTAGTGGTGTATTACAGACATTGTGGTATATGATTAACATAGTACAATCTAAGAAGTAATAATGGGTTTCCAGAAGCATTCTCTCCTGACACTTCACCCACATCTCTTATGCAACTTATCATTTAGCACTGGTATGTGACAGAATACGAATAATATAACATGCTAGTGGTGTATTATAGACATTGTGGTATATGATTAACATAGTACAATCTAAGAAGTAATAATGGGTTTCCAGAAGCATTCTCTCCTGACACTTCACCCACATCTCTTATGCAACTTATCATTTAGCACTGGTATGTGACAGAATACGAATAATATAACATGCTAGTGGTGTATTATAGACATTGTGGTATATGATTAACATAGTACAATCTAAGAAGTAATAATGGGTTTCCAGAAGCATTCTCTCCTGACACTTCACCCACATCTCTTATGCAACTTATCATTTAGCACTGGTATGTGACAGAATACGAATAATATAACATGCTAGTGGTGTATTATAGACATTGTGGTATATGATTAACATAGTACAATCTAAGAAATAATAATGGGTTTCCAGAAGCATTCTCTCCTGACATTTCGCCCACATCTCTTATGTAACTTATCATTTAGCACTGGTATGTGACATAATACGAATAATATAACATGCTAGTGGTGTATTATAGACATTGTGGTATATGATTAACATAGTACAATCTAAGAAATAATAATGGGTTTCCAGAAGCATTCTTTCCTGACATTTCACCCACATCTCTTATGCAACTTATCATTTAGCACTGGTATGTGACATAATACGAATAATATAACATGCTAGTGGTGTATTATAGACATTGTGGTATATGATTAACATAGTACAATCTAAGAAATAATAATTAGTTTTCCAGAAGCATTCTCTCCTGACATTTCACCCACATCTCTTATGCAACTTATCATTTAGCACTGGTATGTGACAGAATACGAATAATATAACATGCTAGTGGTGTATTATAGACATTGTGGTATATGATTAACATAGTACAATCTAAGAAATAATAATGGGTTTCCAGAAGCATTCTCTCCTGACATTTCGCCCACATCTCTTATGTAACTTATCATTTAGCACTGGTATGTGACAGAATACGAATAATATAACATGCTAGTGGTGTATTATAGACATTGTGGTATATGATTAACATAGTACAATCTAAGAAATAATAATGGGTTTCCAGAAGCATTCTTTCCTGACATTTCACCCACATCTCTTATGCAACTTATCATTTAGCACTGGTATGTGACATAATATGAATAATATAACATGCTAGTGGTGTATTATACATATTGTGGTATATGATTAACATAGTACAATCTAAGAAATAATAATTAGTTTTCCAGAAGCATTCTCTCCTGACATTTCGCCCACATCTCTTATGCAACTTATCATTTAGCACTGGTATGTGACATAATACGAATAATATAACATGCTAGTGGTGTATTATAGACATTGTGGTATATGATTAACATAGTACAATCTAAGAAATAATAATGGGTTTCCAGAAGCATTCTTTCCTGACATTTCACCCACATCTCTTATGCAACTTATCATTTAGCACTGGTATGTGACATAATATGAATAATATAACATGCTAGTGGTGTATTATACATATTGTGGTATATGATTAACATAGTACAATCTGAGAAATAATAATTAGTTTTCCAGAAGCATTCTCTCCTGACATTTCGCCCACATCTCTTATGCAACTTATCATTTAGCACTGGTATGTGACATAATACGAATAATATAACATGCTAGTGGTGTATTATAGACATTGTGGTATATGATTAACATAGTACAATCTAAGAAATAATAATTAGTTTTCCAGAAGCATTCTCTCCTGACATTTCACCCACATCTCTTATGCAACTTATCATTTAGCACTGGTATGTGACATAATACGAATAATATAACATGCTAGTGGTGTATTATAGACATTGTGGTATATGATTAACATAGTACAATCTAAGAAATAATAATGGGTTTCCAGAAGCATTCTCTCCTGACATTTCACCCACATCTCTTATGCAACTTATCATTTAGCACTGGTATGTGATATAATACGAATAATATAACATGCTAGTGGTGTATTCTAGATATTGTGGTATATGATTAATATAGTACAATCTAAGAAATAATAATGGGTTTCCAGAAGCATTCTTTCCTGACATTTCACCCACATCTCTTATGCAACTTATCATTTAGCACTGGTATGTGACATAATACGAATAATATAACATGCTAGTGGTGTATTATAGACATTGTGGTATATGATTAACATAGTACAATCTAAGAAATAATAATTAGTTTTCCAGAAGCATTCTCTCCTGACATTTCACCCACATCTCTTATGCAACTTATCATTTAGCACTGGTATGTGACAGAATACGAATAATATAACATGCTAGTGGTGTATTATAGACATTGTGGTATATGATTAACATAGTACAATCTAAGAAATAATAATGGGTTTTCCAGAAGCATTCTCTCCTGACATTTCGCCCACATCTCTTATGTAACTTATCATTTAGCACTGGTATGTGACATAATACGAATAATATAACATGCTGGGGGTGTATTATAGACATTGTGGTATATGATTAATATAGCACAATCTAAGAAATAATAATGGGTTTTCCAGAAGCATTCTCTCCTGACGTTTCGCCCACATCTCTTATGTAACTTATCATTTAGCACTGGTATGTGACAGAATACGAATAATATAACATGCTAGTGGTGTATTATAGACATTGTGGTATATGATTAACATAGTACAATCTAAGAAGTAATAATGGGTTTCCAGAAGCATTCTCTCCTGACACTTCACCCACATCTCTTATGCAACTTATCATTTAGCACTGGTATGTGACAGAATACGAATAATATAACATGCTAGTGGTGTATTATAGACATTGTGGTATATGATTAACATAGTACAATCTAAGAAGTAATAATGGGTTTCCAGAAGCATTCTCTCCTGACACTTCACCCACATCTCTTATGCAACTTATCATTTAGCACTGGTATGTGACAGAATACGAATAATATAACATGCTAGTGGTGTATTATAGACATTGTGGTATATGATTAACATAGTACAATCTAAGAAGTAATAATGGGTTTCCAGAAGCATTCTCTCCTGACACTTCACCCACATCTCTTATGCAACTTATCATTTAGCACTGGTATGTGACAGAATACGAATAATATAACATGCTAGTGGTGTATTATAGACATTGTGGTATATGATTAACATAGTACAATCTAAGAAGTAATAATGGGTTTCCAGAAGCATTCTCTCCTGACACTTCACCCACATCTCTTATGCAACTTATCATTTAGCACTGGTATGTGACAGAATACGAATAATATAACATGCCAGTGGTGTATTATAGACATTGTGGTATATGATTAACATAGTACAATCTAAGAAATAATAATGGGTTTCCAGAAGCATTCTCTCCTGACATTTCGCCCACATCTCTTATGTAACTTATCATTTAGCACTGGTATGTGACATAATACGAATAATATAACATGCTAGTGGTGTATTATAGACATTGTGGTATATGATTAACATAGTACAATCTAAGAAATAATAATGGGTTTCCAGAAGCATTCTCTCCTGACATTTCACCCACATCTCTTATGCAACTTATCATTTAGCACTGGTATGTGATATAATACGAATAATATAACATGCTAGTGGTGTATTCTAGATATTGTGGTATATGATTAATATAGTACAATCTAAGAAATAATAATGGGTTTCCAGAAGCATTCTTTCCTGACATTTCACCCACATCTCTTATGCAACTTATCATTTAGCACTGGTATGTGACATAATACGAATAATATAACATGCTAGTGGTGTATTATAGACATTGTGGTATATGATTAACATAGTACAATCTAAGAAATAATAATTAGTTTTCCAGAAGCATTCTCTCCTGACATTTCACCCACATCTCTTATGCAACTTATCATTTAGCACTGGTATGTGACAGAATACGAATAATATAACATGCTAGTGGTGTATTATAGACATTGTGGTATATGATTAACATAGTACAATCTAAGAAATAATAATTAGTTTTCCAGAAGCATTCTCTCCTGACATTTCACCCACATCTCTTATGCAACTTATCATTTAGCACTGGTATGTGACAGAATACGAATAATATAACATGCTAGTGGTGTATTATAGACATTGTGGTATATGATTAACATAGTACAATCTAAGAAATAATAATGGGTTTCCAGAAGCATTCTCTCCTGACATTTCGCCCACATCTCTTATGTAACTTATCATTTAGCACTGGTATGTGACAGAATACGAATAATATAACATGCTAGTGGTGTATTATAGACATTGTGGTATATGATTAACATAGTACAATCTAAGAAATAATAATGGGTTTCCAGAAGCATTCTTTCCTGACATTTCACCCACATCTCTTATGCAACTTATCATTTAGCACTGGTATGTGACATAATATGAATAATATAACATGCTAGTGGTGTATTATACATATTGTGGTATATGATTAACATAGTACAATCTAAGAAATAATAATTAGTTTTCCAGAAGCATTCTCTCCTGACATTTCGCCCACATCTCTTATGCAACTTATCATTTAGCACTGGTATGTGACATAATACGAATAATATAACATGCTAGTGGTGTATTATAGACATTGTGGTATATGATTAACATAGTACAATCTAAGAAATAATAATTAGTTTTCCAGAAGCATTCTCTCCTGACATTTCACCCACATCTCTTATGCAACTTATCATTTAGCACTGGTATGTGACAGAATACGAATAATATAACATGCTAGTGGTGTATTATAGACATTGTGGTATATGATTAACATAGTACAATCTAAGAAATAATAATGGGTTTCCAGAAGCATTCTCTCCTGACATTTCGCCCACATCTCTTAAGTAACTTATCATTTAGCACTGGTATGTGACAGAATACGAATAATATAACATGCTAGTGGTGTATTATAGACATTGTGGTATATGATTAACATAGTACAATCTAAGAAATAATAATGGGTTTCCAGAAGCATTCTTTCCTGACATTTCACCCACATCTCTTATGCAACTTATCATTTAGCACTGGTATGTGACATAATATGAGTAATATAACATGCTAGTGGTGCTGAACCAGTGCCTGGCCGCTGTGGCGGACTGGATGAGGAGGAACAAGCTGAGGATCAATCCTGACAAGACAGAGGCCCTCCTGGTCAGTCGCTCGTCGGATCGGGGTATTGGGTGGCAACCTGTGCTGGACGGGGTTGCACTCCCCCTGAAATCACAGGTCCGCAGTTTGGGGGTCCTCCTGGATTCAGCGCTGACGCTTGAAGCGCAGGTGTCGGCGGTGGCCGGGAGGGCTTTTGCACAACTCAAACTTGTGCGCCAACTGCGACCATACCTCGTGAAGTCTGACTTGACCACGGTGGTGCATGCATTAGTTACCTCTAGACTGGACTACTGTAATGCGCTCTACGTGGGGCTTCCCTTGAAGACGGCCCGGAAGTTACAGCTGGTCCAACGTTCGGCAGCCAGACTAATAACGGGGGCGAGTTACAGGGAGAGATCTACTCCCCTGTTTAAGGAGCTCCACTGGCTGCCGTTCATCTTCCGGTCCCAATTCAAGGTGCAGACCATCATTTATAAAGCCCTAAACGGTTTGGGACCCGCCTACCTTCGTGACCGTATCTCCTATCATAAACCTGCCCGACCTCTCCGATCATCGGGGGAGGCCCTCCTGTCGCCACTACCTATATCTCAGGCTCGCCTTGTAGGAACAAGGGAGAGGGCCTTCTCTGCGGTGGCCCCTCGCTTGTGGAACTCGCTGCCCATTGAAATCAGGCAAGCCCCCACCCTTTTAGCCTTCAGGAAAGATTTAAAAACATGGCTCTTCCGGTGTGCTTTCGGAGAGTAAATGTTCTATGCTACTCCCCCCCGATATTTATCCTCTAGACTGGTTCACTATCTGATGTCCCGTCCCTCGAGGTTTTATTCTGATCCCTTTCTCACCCAGAGTTTTAATTTTTAATCTAGTTTTTAAATGTAGTATTCATGCGGCCCGCTCGTATTATATTGCTGTTTTGATCTTATGTTGTACTGTTTATTTTATGTAATGTATTATTTAATTGTATTATGTTATGGTTTATTGTATTGTCTTGGGCATGGCCCCATGTAAGCCGCCCCGAGTCCCCGTTGGGGAGATGGTGGCGGGGTATAAATAAAGTTTTATTATTATTATTATTATTATTGTGGTATATGATTAACATAGTACAATCTAAGAAATAATAATTAGTTTTCCAGAAGCATTCTCTCCTGACATTTCGCCCACATCTCTTATGCAACTTATCATTTAGCACTGGTATGTGACATAATACGAATAATATAACATGCTAGTGGTGTATTATAGACATTGTGGTATATGATTAACATAGTACAATCTAAGAAATAATAATGGGTTTCCAGAAGCATTCTTTCCTGACATTTCACCCACATCTCTTATGCAACTTATCATTTAGCACTGGTATGTGACATAATACGAATAATATAACATGCTAGTGGTGTATTATACATATTGTGGTATATGATTAACATAGTACAATCTGAGAAATAATAATTAGTTTTCCAGAAGCATTCTCTCCTGACGTTTCGCCCACATCTCTTACGCAACTTATCATTTAGCACTGGTATGTGACAGAATACGAATAATATAACATGCTAGTGGTGTATTATAGACATTGTGGTATATGATTAACATAGTACAATCTCAGAAATAATAATGGGTTTTCCAGAAGCATTCTCTCCTGACATTTCGCCCACATCTCTTATGTAACTTATCATTTAGCACTGGTATGTGACATAATACGAATAATATAACATGCTGGGGGTGTATTATAGACATTGTGGTATATGATTAATATAGCACAATCTAAGAAATAATAATGGGTTTTCCAGAAGCATTCTCTCCTGACGTTTCGCCCACATCTCTTATGTAACTTATCATTTAGCACTGGTATGTGACAGAATACGAATAATATAACATGCTAGTGGTGTATTATAGACATTGTGGTATATGATTAACATAGTACAATCTAAGAAGTAATAATGGGTTTCCAGAAGCATTCTCTCCTGACACTTCACCCACATCTCTTATGCAACTTATCATTTAGCACTGGTATGTGACAGAATACGAATAATATAACATGCTAGTGGTGTATTATAGACATTGTGGTATATGATTAACATAGTACAATCTAAGAAGTAATAATGGGTTTCCAGAAGCATTCTCTCCTGACACTTCACCCACATCTCTTATGCAACTTATCATTTAGCACTGGTATGTGACAGAATACGAATAATATAACATGCTAGTGGTGTATTATAGACATTGTGGTATATGATTAACATAGTACAATCTAAGAAGTAATAATGGGTTTCCAGAAGCATTCTCTCCTGACACTTCACCCACATCTCTTATGCAACTTATCATTTAGCACTGGTATGTGACATAATACGAATAATATAACATGCTAGTGGTGTATTATAGACATTGTGGTATATGATTAACATAGTACAATCTAAGAAATAATAATGGGTTTCCAGAAGCATTCTCTCCTGACATTTCGCCCACATCTCTTATGTAACTTATCATTTAGCACTGGTATGTGACATAATACGAATAATATAACATGCTAGTGGTGTATTATAGACATTGTGGTATATGATTAACATAGTACAATCTAAGAAATAATAATGGGTTTCCAGAAGCATTCTCTCCTGACATTTCACCCACATCTCTTATGCAACTTATCATTTAGCACTGGTATGTGATATAATACGAATAATATAACATGCTAGTGGTGTATTCTAGATATTGTGGTATATGATTAATATAGTACAATCTAAGAAATAATAATGGGTTTCCAGAAGCATTCTTTCCTGACATTTCACCCACATCTCTTATGCAACTTATCATTTAGCACTGGTATGTGACATAATACGAATAATATAACATGCTAGTGGTGTATTATAGACATTGTGGTATATGATTAACATAGTACAATCTAAGAAATAATAATTAGTTTTCCAGAAGCATTCTCTCCTGACATTTCACCCACATCTCTTATGCAACTTATCATTTAGCACTGGTATGTGACATAATACGAATAATATAACATGCTAGTGGTGTATTATAGACATTGTGGTATATGATTAACATAGTACAATCTAAGAAATAATAATTAGTTTTCCAGAAGCATTCTCTCCTGACATTTCACCCACATCTCTTATGCAACTTATCATTTAGCACTGGTATGTGACAGAATACGAATAATATAACATGCTAGTGGTGTATTATAGACATTGTGGTATATGATTAACATAGTACAATCTAAGAAATAATAATTAGTTTTCCAGAAGCATTCTCTCCTGACATTTCACCCACATCTCTTATGCAACTTATCATTTAGCACTGGTATGTGACAGAATACGAATAATATAACATGCTAGTGGTGTATTATAGACATTGTGGTATATGATTAACATAGTACAATCTAAGAAATAATAATGGGTTTCCAGAAGCATTCTCTCCTGACATTTCGCCCACATCTCTTATGTAACTTATCATTTAGCACTGGTATGTGACAGAATACGAATAATATAACATGCTAGTGGTGTATTATAGACATTGTGGTATATGATTAACATAGTACAATCTAAGAAATAATAATGGGTTTCCAGAAGCATTCTTTCCTGACATTTCACCCACATCTCTTATGCAACTTATCATTTAGCACTGGTATGTGACATAATATGAATAATATAACATGCTAGTGGTGTATTATACATATTGTGGTATATGATTAACATAGTACAATCTAAGAAATAATAATTAGTTTTCCAGAAGCATTCTCTCCTGACATTTCGCCCACATCTCTTATGCAACTTATCATTTAGCACTGGTATGTGACATAATACGAATAATATAACATGCTAGTGGTGTATTATAGACATTGTGGTATATGATTAACATAGTACAATCTAAGAAATAATAATTAGTTTTCCAGAAGCATTCTCTCCTGACATTTCACCCACATCTCTTATGCAACTTATCATTTAGCACTGGTATGTGACAGAATACGAATAATATAACATGCTAGTGGTGTATTATAGACATTGTGGTATATGATTAACATAGTACAATCTAAGAAATAATAATGGGTTTCCAGAAGCATTCTCTCCTGACATTTCGCCCACATCTCTTAAGTAACTTATCATTTAGCACTGGTATGTGACAGAATACGAATAATATAACATGCTAGTGGTGTATTATAGACATTGTGGTATATGATTAACATAGTACAATCTAAGAAATAATAATGGGTTTCCAGAAGCATTCTTTCCTGACATTTCACCCACATCTCTTATGCAACTTATCATTTAGCACTGGTATGTGACATAATATGAATAATATAACATGCTAGTGGTGTATTATACATATTGTGGTATATGATTAACATAGTACAATCTAAGAAATAATAATTAGTTTTCCAGAAGCATTCTCTCCTGACATTTCGCCCACATCTCTTATGCAACTTATCATTTAGCACTGGTATGTGACATAATACGAATAATATAACATGCTAGTGGTGTATAATAGACATTGTGGTATATGATTAACATAGTACAATCTAAGAAATAATAATGGGTTTCCAGAAGCATTCTTTCCTGACATTTCACCCACATCTCTTATGCAACTTATCATTTAGCACTGGTATGTGACATAATACGAATAATATAACATGCTAGTGGTGTATTATACATATTGTGGTATATGATTAACATAGTACAATCTGAGAAATAATAATTAGTTTTCCAGAAGCATTCTCTCCTGACGTTTCGCCCACATCTCTTACGCAACTTATCATTTAGCACTGGTATGTGACAGAATACGAATAATATAACATGCTAGTGGTGTATTATAGACATTGTGGTATATGATTAACATAGTACAATCTCAGAAATAATAATGGGTTTTCCAGAAGCATTCTCTCCTGACATTTCGCCCACATCTCTTATGTAACTTATCATTTAGCACTGGTATGTGACATAATACGAATAATATAACATGCTGGGGGTGTATTATAGACATTGTGGTATATGATTAATATAGCACAATCTAAGAAATAATAATGGGTTTTCCAGAAGCATTCTCTCCTGACGTTTCGCCCACATCTCTTATGTAACTTATCATTTAGCACTGGTATGTGACAGAATACGAATAATATAACATGCTAGTGGTGTATTATAGACATTGTGGTATATGATTAACATAGTACAATCTAAGAAGTAATAATGGGTTTCCAGAAGCATTCTCTCCTGACACTTCACCCACATCTCTTATGCAACTTATCATTTAGCACTGGTATGTGACAGAATACGAATAATATAACATGCTAGTGGTGTATTATAGACATTGTGGTATATGATTAACATAGTACAATCTAAGAAGTAATAATGGGTTTCCAGAAGCATTCTCTCCTGACACTTCACCCACATCTCTTATGCAACTTATCATTTAGCACTGGTATGTGACAGAATACGAATAATATAACATGCTAGTGGTGTATTATAGACATTGTGGTATATGATTAACATAGTACAATCTAAGAAGTAATAATGGGTTTCCAGAAGCATTCTCTCCTGACACTTCACCCACATCTCTTATGCAACTTATCATTTAGCACTGGTATGTGACAGAATACGAATAATATAACATGCTAGTGGTGTATTATAGACATTGTGGTATATGATTAACATAGTACAATCTAAGAAGTAATAATGGGTTTCCAGAAGCATTCTCTCCTGACACTTCACCCACATCTCTTATGCAACTTATCATTTAGCACTGGTATGTGACATAATACGAATAATATAACATGCTAGTGGTGTATTATAGACATTGTGGTATATGATTAACATAGTACAATCTAAGAAATAATAATGGGTTTCCAGAAGCATTCTCTCCTGACATTTCGCCCACATCTCTTATGTAACTTATCATTTAGCACTGGTATGTGACATAATACGAATAATATAACATGCTAGTGGTGTATTATAGACATTGTGGTATATGATTAACATAGTACAATCTAAGAAATAATAATGGGTTTCCAGAAGCATTCTCTCCTGACATTTCACCCACATCTCTTATGCAACTTATCATTTAGCACTGGTATGTGACATAATACGAATAATATAACATGCTAGTGGTGTATTATAGACATTGTGGTATATGATTAACATAGTACAATCTAAGAAATAATAATTAGTTTTCCAGAAGCATTCTCTCCTGACATTTCACCCACATCTCTTATGCAACTTATCATTTAGCACTGGTATGTGACAGAATACGAATAATATAACATGCTAGTGGTGTATTATAGACATTGTGGTATATGATTAACATAGTACAATCTAAGAAATAATAATGGGTTTCCAGAAGCATTCTCTCCTGACATTTCGCCCACATCTCTTATGTAACTTATCATTTAGCACTGGTATGTGACAGAATACGAATAATATAACATGCTAGTGGTGTATTATAGACATTGTGGTATATGATTAACATAGTACAATCTAAGAAATAATAATGGGTTTCCAGAAGCATTCTTTCCTGACATTTCACCCACATCTCTTATGCAACTTATCATTTAGCACTGGTATGTGACATAATATGAATAATATAACATGCTAGTGGTGTATTATACATATTGTGGTATATGATTAACATAGTACAATCTAAGAAATAATAATTAGTTTTCCAGAAGCATTCTCTCCTGACATTTCGCCCACATCTCTTATGCAACTTATCATTTAGCACTGGTATGTGACATAATACGAATAATATAACATGCTAGTGGTGTATTATAGACATTGTGGTATATGATTAACATAGTACAATCTAAGAAATAGTAATTAGTTTTCCAGAAGCATTCTCTCCTGACATTTCACCCACATCTCTTATGCAACTTATCATTTAGCACTGGTATGTGACAGAATACGAATAATATAACATGCTAGTGGTGTATTATAGACATTGTGGTATATGATTAACATAGTACAATCTAAGAAATAATAATGGGTTTCCAGAAGCATTCTCTCCTGACATTTCGCCCACATCTCTTAAGTAACTTATCATTTAGCACTGGTATGTGACAGAATACGAATAATATAACATGCTAGTGGTGTATTATAGACATTGTGGTATATGATTAACATAGTACAATCTAAGAAATAATAATGGGTTTCCAGAAGCATTCTTTCCTGACATTTCACCCACATCTCTTATGCAACTTATCATTTAGCACTGGTATGTGACATAATATGAATAATATAACATGCTAGTGGTGTATTATACATATTGTGGTATATGATTAACATAGTACAATCTAAGAAATAATAATTAGTTTTCCAGAAGCATTCTCTCCTGACATTTCGCCCACATCTCTTATGCAACTTATCATTTAGCACTGGTATGTGACATAATACGAATAATATAACATGCTAGTGGTGTATTATAGACATTGTGGTATATGATTAACATAGTACAATCTAAGAAATAATAATGGGTTTCCAGAAGCATTCTTTCCTGACATTTCACCCACATCTCTTATGCAACTTATCATTTAGCACTGGTATGTGACATAATACGAATAATATAACATGCTGGGGGTGTATTATAGACATTGTGGTATATGATTAATATAGCACAATCTAAGAAATAATAATGGGTTTTCCAGAAGCATTCTCTCCTGACGTTTCGCCCACATCTCTTATGTAACTTATCATTTAGCACTGGTATGTGACAGAATACGAATAATATAACATGCTAGTGGTGTATTATAGACATTGTGGTATATGATTAACATAGTACAATCTAAGAAGTAATAATGGGTTTCCAGAAGCATTCTCTCCTGACACTTCACCCACATCTCTTATGCAACTTATCATTTAGCACTGGTATGTGACAGAATACGAATAATATAACATGCTAGTGGTGTATTATAGACATTGTGGTATATGATTAACATAGTACAATCTAAGAAGTAATAATGGGTTTCCAGAAGCATTCTCTCCTGACACTTCACCCACATCTCTTATGCAACTTATCATTTAGCACTGGTATGTGACAGAATACGAATAATATAACATGCTAGTGGTGTATTATAGACATTGTGGTATATGATTAACATAGTACAATCTAAGAAGTAATAATGGGTTTCCAGAAGCATTCTCTCCTGACACTTCACCCACATCTCTTATGCAACTTATCATTTAGCACTGGTATGTGACAGAATACGAATAATATAACATGCTAGTGGTGTATTATAGACATTGTGGTATATGATTAACATAGTACAATCTAAGAAGTAATAATGGGTTTCCAGAAGCATTCTCTCCTGACACTTCACCCACATCTCTTATGCAACTTATCATTTAGCACTGGTATGTGACAGAATACGAATAATATAACATGCTAGTGGTGTATTATAGACATTGTGGTATATGATTAACATAGTACAATCTAAGAAATAATAATGGGTTTCCAGAAGCATTCTCTCCTGACATTTCGCCCACATCTCTTATGTAACTTATCATTTAGCACTGGTATGTGACATAATACGAATAATATAACATGCTAGTGGTGTATTATAGACATTGTGGTATATGATTAACATAGTACAATCTAAGAAATAATAATGGGTTTCCAGAAGCATTCTCTCCTGACATTTCACCCACATCTCTTATGCAACTTATCATTTAGCACTGGTATGTGATATAATACGAATAATATAACATGCTAGTGGTGTATTCTAGATATTGTGGTATATGATTAATATAGTACAATCTAAGAAATAATAATGGGTTTCCAGAAGCATTCTTTCCTGACATTTCACCCACATCTCTTATGCAACTTATCATTTAGCACTGGTATGTGACATAATACGAATAATATAACATGCTAGTGGTGTATTATAGACATTGTGGTATATGATTAACATAGTACAATCTAAGAAATAATAATTAGTTTTCCAGAAGCATTCTCTCCTGACATTTCACCCACATCTCTTATGCAACTTATCATTTAGCACTGGTATGTGACATAATACGAATAATATAACATGCTAGTGGTGTATTATAGACATTGTGGTATATGATTAACATAGTACAATCTAAGAAATAATAATTAGTTTTCCAGAAGCATTCTCTCCTGACATTTCACCCACATCTCTTATGCAACTTATCATTTAGCACTGGTATGTGACAGAATACGAATAATATAACATGCTAGTGGTGTATTATAGACATTGTGGTATATGATTAACATAGTACAATCTAAGAAATAATAATGGGTTTCCAGAAGCATTCTCTCCTGACATTTCGCCCACATCTCTTATGTAACTTATCATTTAGCACTGGTATGTGACAGAATACGAATAATATAACATGCTAGTGGTGTATTATAGACATTGTGGTATATGATTAACATAGTACAATCTAAGAAATAATAATGGGTTTCCAGAAGCATTCTTTCCTGACATTTCACCCACATCTCTTATGCAACTTATCATTTAGCACTGGTATGTGACATAATATGAATAATATAACATGCTAGTGGTGTATTATACATATTGTGGTATATGATTAACATAGTACAATCTAAGAAATAATAATTAGTTTTCCAGAAGCATTCTCTCCTGACATTTCGCCCACATCTCTTATGCAACTTATCATTTAGCACTGGTATGTGACATAATACGAATAATATAACATGCTAGTGGTGTATTATAGACATTGTGGTATATGATTAACATAGTACAATCTAAGAAATAATAATTAGTTTTCCAGAAGCATTCTCTCCTGACATTTCACCCACATCTCTTATGCAACTTATCATTTAGCACTGGTATGTGACAGAATACGAATAATATAACATGCTAGTGGTGTATTATAGACATTGTGGTATATGATTAACATAGTACAATCTAAGAAATAATAATGGGTTTCCAGAAGCATTCTCTCCTGACATTTCGCCCACATCTCTTATGTAACTTATCATTTAGCACTGGTATGTGACAGAATACGAATAATATAACATGCTAGTGGTGTATTATAGACATTGTGGTATATGATTAACATAGTACAATCTAAGAAATAATAATGGGTTTCCAGAAGCATTCTTTCCTGACATTTCACCCACATCTCTTATGCAACTTATCATTTAGCACTGGTATGTGACATAATATGAATAATATAACATGCTAGTGGTGTATTATACATATTGTGGTATATGATTAACATAGTACAATCTAAGAAATAATAATTAGTTTTCCAGAAGCATTCTCTCCTGACATTTCGCCCACATCTCTTATGCAACTTATCATTTAGCACTGGTATGTGACATAATACGAATAATATAACATGCTAGTGGTGTATTATAGACATTGTGGTATATGATTAACATAGTACAATCTAAGAAATAATAATGGGTTTCCAGAAGCATTCTTTCCTGACATTTCACCCACATCTCTTATGCAACTTATCATTTAGCACTGGTATGTGACATAATACGAATAATATAACATGCTAGTGGTGTATTATAGACATTGTGGTATATGATTAACATAGTACAATCTAAGAAATAATAATTAGTTTTCCAGAAGCATTCTCTCCTGACATTTCACCCACATCTCTTATGCAACTTATCATTTAGCACTGGTATGTGACAGAATACGAATAATATAACATGCTAGTGGTGTATTATAGACATTGTGGTATATGATTAACATAGTACAATCTAAGAAATAATAATTAGTTTTCCAGAAGCATTCTCTCCTGACATTTCACCCACATCTCTTATGCAACTTATCATTTAGCACTGGTATGTGACAGAATACGAATAATATAACATGCTAGTGGTGTATTATAGACATTGTGGTATATGATTAACATAGTACAATCTAAGAAATAATAATGGGTTTCCAGAAGCATTCTCTCCTGACATTTCGCCCACATCTCTTATGTAACTTATCATTTAGCACTGGTATGTGACAGAATACGAATAATATAACATGCTAGTGGTGTATTATAGACATTGTGGTATATGATTAACATAGTACAATCTAAGAAATAATAATGGGTTTCCAGAAGCATTCTCTCCTGACATTTCGCCCACATCTCTTATGTAACTTATCATTTAGCACTGGTATGTGACAGAATACGAATAATATAACATGCTAGTGGTGTATTATAGACATTGTGGTATATGATTAACATAGTACAATCTAAGAAATAATAATGGGTTTCCAGAAGCATTCTTTCCTGACATTTCACCCACATCTCTTATGCAACTTATCATTTAGCACTGGTATGTGACATAATATGAATAATATAACATGCTAGTGGTGTATTATACATATTGTGGTATATGATTAACATAGTACAATCTGAGAAATAATAATTAGTTTTCCAGAAGCATTCTCTCCTGACGTTTCGCCCACATCTCTTACGCAACTTATCATTTAGCACTGGTATGTGACAGAATACGAATAATATAACATGCTAGTGGTGTATTATAGACATTGTGGTATATGATTAACATAGTACAATCTAAGAAATAATAATGGGTTTTCCAGAAGCATTCTCTCCTGACATTTCTCCCACATCTCTTATGTAACTTATCATTTAGCACTGGTATGTGACATAATACGAATAATATAACATGCTGGGGGTGTATTATAGACATTGTGGTATATGATTAATATAGCACAATCTAAGAAATAATAATGGGTTTTCCAGAAGCATTCTCTCCTGACGTTTCGCCCACATCTCTTATGTAACTTATCATTTAGCACTGGTATGTGACAGAATACGAATAATATAACATGCTAGTGGTGTATTATAGACATTGTGGTATATGATTAACATAGTACAATCTAAGAAGTAATAATGGGTTTCCAGAAGCATTCTCTCCTGACACTTCACCCACATCTCTTATGCAACTTATCATTTAGCACTGGTATGTGACAGAATACGAATAATATAACATGCTAGTGGTGTATTATAGACATTGTGGTATATGATTAACATAGTACAATCTAAGAAGTAATAATGGGTTTCCAGAAGCATTCTCTCCTGACACTTCACCCACATCTCTTATGCAACTTATCATTTAGCACTGGTATGTGACAGAATACGAATAATATAACATGCTAGTGGTGTATTATAGACATTGTGGTATATGATTAACATAGTACAATCTAAGAAGTAATAATGGGTTTCCAGAAGCATTCTCTCCTGACACTTCACCCACATCTCTTATGCAACTTATCATTTAGCACTGGTATGTGACAGAATACGAATAATATAACATGCTAGTGGTGTATTATAGACATTGTGGTATATGATTAACATAGTACAATCTAAGAAGTAATAATGGGTTTCCAGAAGCATTCTCTCCTGACACTTCACCCACATCTCTTATGCAACTTATCATTTAGCACTGGTATGTGACAGAATACGAATAATATAACATGCTAGTGGTGTATTATAGACATTGTGGTATATGATTAACATAGTACAATCTAAGAAATAATAATGGGTTTCCAGAAGCATTCTCTCCTGACATTTCGCCCACATCTCTTATGTAACTTATCATTTAGCACTGGTATGTGACATAATACGAATAATATAACATGCTAGTGGTGTATTATAGACATTGTGGTATATGATTAACATAGTACAATCTAAGAAATAATAATGGGTTTCCAGAAGCATTCTCTCCTGACATTTCACCCACATCTCTTATGCAACTTATCATTTAGCACTGGTATGTGATATAATACGAATAATATAACATGCTAGTGGTGTATTCTAGATATTGTGGTATATGATTAATATAGTACAATCTAAGAAATAATAATGGGTTTCCAGAAGCATTCTTTCCTGACATTTCACCCACATCTCTTATGCAACTTATCATTTAGCACTGGTATGTGACATAATACGAATAATATAACATGCTAGTGGTGTATTATAGACATTGTGGTATATGATTAACATAGTACAATCTAAGAAATAATAATTAGTTTTCCAGAAGCATTCTCTCCTGACATTTCACCCACATCTCTTATGCAACTTATCATTTAGCACTGGTATGTGACATAATACGAATAATATAACATGCTAGTGGTGTATTATAGACATTGTGGTATATGATTAACATAGTACAATCTAAGAAATAATAATTAGTTTTCCAGAAGCATTCTCTCCTGACATTTCACCCACATCTCTTATGCAACTTATCATTTAGCACTGGTATGTGACAGAATACGAATAATATAACATGCTAGTGGTGTATTATAGACATTGTGGTATATGATTAACATAGTACAATCTAAGAAATAATAATGGGTTTCCAGAAGCATTCTCTCCTGACATTTCGCCCACATCTCTTATGTAACTTATCATTTAGCACTGGTATGTGACAGAATACGAATAATATAACATGCTAGTGGTGTATTATAGACATTGTGGTATATGATTAACATAGTACAATCTAAGAAATAATAATGGGTTTCCAGAAGCATTCTTTCCTGACATTTCACCCACATCTCTTATGCAACTTATCATTTAGCACTGGTATGTGACATAATATGAATAATATAACATGCTAGTGGTGTATTATACATATTGTGGTATATGATTAACATAGTACAATCTAAGAAATAATAATTAGTTTTCCAGAAGCATTCTCTCCTGACATTTCGCCCACATCTCTTATGCAACTTATCATTTAGCACTGGTATGTGACATAATACGAATAATATAACATGCTAGTGGTGTATTATAGACATTGTGGTATATGATTAACATAGTACAATCTAAGAAATAATAATTAGTTTTCCAGAAGCATTCTCTCCTGACATTTCACCCACATCTCTTATGCAACTTATCATTTAGCACTGGTATGTGACAGAATACGAATAATATAACATGCTAGTGGTGTATTATAGACATTGTGGTATATGATTAACATAGTACAATCTAAGAAATAATAATGGGTTTCCAGAAGCATTCTCTCCTGACATTTCGCCCACATCTCTTATGTAACTTATCATTTAGCACTGGTATGTGACAGAATACGAATAATATAACATGCTAGTGGTGTATTATAGACATTGTGGTATATGATTAACATAGTACAATCTAAGAAATAATAATGGGTTTCCAGAAGCATTCTTTCCTGACATTTCACCCACATCTCTTATGCAACTTATCATTTAGCACTGGTATGTGACATAATATGAATAATATAACATGCTAGTGGTGTATTATACATATTGTGGTATATGATTAACATAGTACAATCTAAGAAATAATAATTAGTTTTCCAGAAGCATTCTCTCCTGACATTTCGCCCACATCTCTTATGCAACTTATCATTTAGCACTGGTATGTGACATAATACGAATAATATAACATGCTAGTGGTGTATTATAGACATTGTGGTATATGATTAACATAGTACAATCTAAGAAATAATAATGGGTTTCCAGAAGCATTCTTTCCTGACATTTCACCCACATCTCTTATGCAACTTATCATTTAGCACTGGTATGTGACATAATACGAATAATATAACATGCTAGTGGTGTATTATAGACATTGTGGTATATGATTAACATAGTACAATCTAAGAAATAATAATTAGTTTTCCAGAAGCATTCTCTCCTGACATTTCACCCACATCTCTTATGCAACTTATCATTTAGCACTGGTATGTGACAGAATACGAATAATATAACATGCTAGTGGTGTATTATAGACATTGTGGTATATGATTAACATAGTACAATCTAAGAAATAATAATTAGTTTTCCAGAAGCATTCTCTCCTGACATTTCACCCACATCTCTTATGCAACTTATCATTTAGCACTGGTATGTGACAGAATACGAATAATATAACATGCTAGTGGTGTATTATAGACATTGTGGTATATGATTAACATAGTACAATCTAAGAAATAATAATGGGTTTCCAGAAGCATTCTCTCCTGACATTTCGCCCACATCTCTTATGTAACTTATCATTTAGCACTGGTATGTGACAGAATACGAATAATATAACATGCTAGTGGTGTATTATAGACATTGTGGTATATGATTAACATAGTACAATCTAAGAAATAATAATGGGTTTCCAGAAGCATTCTTTCCTGACATTTCACCCACATCTCTTATGCAACTTATCATTTAGCACTGGTATGTGACATAATATGAATAATATAACATGCTAGTGGTGTATTATACATATTGTGGTATATGATTAACATAGTACAATCTAAGAAATAATAATTAGTTTTCCAGAAGCATTCTCTCCTGACATTTCGCCCACATCTCTTATGCAACTTATCATTTAGCACTGGTATGTGACATAATACGAATAATATAACATGCTAGTGGTGTATTATAGACATTGTGGTATATGATTAACATAGTACAATCTAAGAAATAATAATTAGTTTTCCAGAAGCATTCTCTCCTGACATTTCACCCACATCTCTTATGCAACTTATCATTTAGCACTGGTATGTGACAGAATACGAATAATATAACATGCTAGTGGTGTATTATAGACATTGTGGTATATGATTAACATAGTACAATCTAAGAAATAATAATGGGTTTCCAGAAGCATTCTCTCCTGACATTTCGCCCACATCTCTTAAGTAACTTATCATTTAGCACTGGTATGTGACAGAATACGAATAATATAACATGCTAGTGGTGTATTATAGACATTGTGGTATATGATTAACATAGTACAATCTAAGAAATAATAATGGGTTTCCAGAAGCATTCTTTCCTGACATTTCACCCACATCTCTTATGCAACTTATCATTTAGCACTGGTATGTGACATAATATGAATAATATAACATGCTAGTGGTGTATTATACATATTGTGGTATATGATTAACATAGTACAATCTAAGAAATAATAATTAGTTTTCCAGAAGCATTCTCTCCTGACATTTCGCCCACATCTCTTATGCAACTTATCATTTAGCACTGGTATGTGACATAATACGAATAATATAACATGCTAGTGGTGTATTATAGACATTGTGGTATATGATTAACATAGTACAATCTAAGAAATAATAATGGGTTTCCAGAAGCATTCTTTCCTGACATTTCACCCACATCTCTTATGCAACTTATCATTTAGCACTGGTATGTGACATAATATGAATAATATAACATGCTAGTGGTGTATTATACATATTGTGGTATATGATTAACATAGTACAATCTGAGAAATAATAATTAGTTTTCCAGAAGCATTCTCTCCTGACGTTTCGCCCACATCTCTTACGCAACTTATCATTTAGCACTGGTATGTGACAGAATACGAATAATATAACATGCTAGTGGTGTATTATAGACATTGTGGTATATGATTAACATAGTACAATCTAAGAAATAATAATGGGTTTTCCAGAAGCATTCTCTCCTGACATTTCTCCCACATCTCTTATGTAACTTATCATTTAGCACTGGTATGTGACATAATACGAATAATATAACATGCTGGGGGTGTATTATAGACATTGTGGTATATGATTAATATAGCACAATCTAAGAAATAATAATGGGTTTTCCAGAAGCATTCTCTCCTGACGTTTCGCCCACATCTCTTATGTAACTTATCATTTAGCACTGGTATGTGACAGAATACGAATAATATAACATGCTAGTGGTGTATTATAGACATTGTGGTATATGATTAACATAGTACAATCTAAGAAGTAATAATGGGTTTCCAGAAGCATTCTCTCCTGACACTTCACCCACATCTCTTATGCAACTTATCATTTAGCACTGGTATGTGACAGAATACGAATAATATAACATGCTAGTGGTGTATTATAGACATTGTGGTATATGATTAACATAGTACAATCTAAGAAGTAATAATGGGTTTCCAGAAGCATTCTCTCCTGACACTTCACCCACATCTCTTATGCAACTTATCATTTAGCACTGGTATGTGACAGAATACGAATAATATAACATGCTAGTGGTGTATTATAGACATTGTGGTATATGATTAACATAGTACAATCTAAGAAGTAATAATGGGTTTCCAGAAGCATTCTCTCCTGACACTTCACCCACATCTCTTATGCAACTTATCATTTAGCACTGGTATGTGACAGAATACGAATAATATAACATGCTAGTGGTGTATTATAGACATTGTGGTATATGATTAACATAGTACAATCTAAGAAGTAATAATGGGTTTCCAGAAGCATTCTCTCCTGACACTTCACCCACATCTCTTATGCAACTTATCATTTAGCACTGGTATGTGACAGAATACGAATAATATAACATGCTAGTGGTGTATTATAGACATTGTGGTATATGATTAACATAGTACAATCTAAGAAATAATAATGGGTTTCCAGAAGCATTCTCTCCTGACATTTCGCCCACATCTCTTATGTAACTTATCATTTAGCACTGGTATGTGACATAATACGAATAATATAACATGCTAGTGGTGTATTATAGACATTGTGGTATATGATTAACATAGTACAATCTAAGAAATAATAATGGGTTTCCAGAAGCATTCTCTCCTGACATTTCACCCACATCTCTTATGCAACTTATCATTTAGCACTGGTATGTGATATAATACGAATAATATAACATGCTAGTGGTGTATTCTAGATATTGTGGTATATGATTAATATAGTACAATCTAAGAAATAATAATGGGTTTCCAGAAGCATTCTTTCCTGACATTTCACCCACATCTCTTATGCAACTTATCATTTAGCACTGGTATGTGACATAATACGAATAATATAACATGCTAGTGGTGTATTATAGACATTGTGGTATATGATTAACATAGTACAATCTAAGAAATAATAATTAGTTTTCCAGAAGCATTCTCTCCTGACATTTCACCCACATCTCTTATGCAACTTATCATTTAGCACTGGTATGTGACATAATACGAATAATATAACATGCTAGTGGTGTATTATAGACATTGTGGTATATGATTAACATAGTACAATCTAAGAAATAATAATTAGTTTTCCAGAAGCATTCTCTCCTGACATTTCACCCACATCTCTTATGCAACTTATCATTTAGCACTGGTATGTGACAGAATACGAATAATATAACATGCTAGTGGTGTATTATAGACATTGTGGTATATGATTAACATAGTACAATCTAAGAAATAATAATGGGTTTCCAGAAGCATTCTCTCCTGACATTTCGCCCACATCTCTTATGTAACTTATCATTTAGCACTGGTATGTGACAGAATACGAATAATATAACATGCTAGTGGTGTATTATAGACATTGTGGTATATGATTAACATAGTACAATCTAAGAAATAATAATGGGTTTCCAGAAGCATTCTTTCCTGACATTTCACCCACATCTCTTATGCAACTTATCATTTAGCACTGGTATGTGACATAATATGAATAATATAACATGCTAGTGGTGTATTATACATATTGTGGTATATGATTAACATAGTACAATCTAAGAAATAATAATTAGTTTTCCAGAAGCATTCTCTCCTGACATTTCGCCCACATCTCTTATGCAACTTATCATTTAGCACTGGTATGTGACATAATACGAATAATATAACATGCTAGTGGTGTATTATAGACATTGTGGTATATGATTAACATAGTACAATCTAAGAAATAATAATTAGTTTTCCAGAAGCATTCTCTCCTGACATTTCACCCACATCTCTTATGCAACTTATCATTTAGCACTGGTATGTGACAGAATACGAATAATATAACATGCTAGTGGTGTATTATAGACATTGTGGTATATGATTAACATAGTACAATCTAAGAAATAATAATGGGTTTCCAGAAGCATTCTCTCCTGACATTTCGCCCACATCTCTTATGTAACTTATCATTTAGCACTGGTATGTGACAGAATACGAATAATATAACATGCTAGTGGTGTATTATAGACATTGTGGTATATGATTAACATAGTACAATCTAAGAAATAATAATGGGTTTCCAGAAGCATTCTTTCCTGACATTTCACCCACATCTCTTATGCAACTTATCATTTAGCACTGGTATGTGACATAATATGAATAATATAACATGCTAGTGGTGTATTATACATATTGTGGTATATGATTAACATAGTACAATCTGAGAAATAATAATTAGTTTTCCAGAAGCATTCTCTCCTGACGTTTCGCCCACATCTCTTACGCAACTTATCATTTAGCACTGGTATGTGACAGAATACGAATAATATAACATGCTAGTGGTGTATTATAGACATTGTGGTATATGATTAACATAGTACAATCTAAGAAATAATAATGGGTTTTCCAGAAGCATTCTCTCCTGACATTTCGCCCACATCTCTTATGTAACTTATCATTTAGCACTGGTATGTGACATAATACGAATAATATAACATGCTGGGGGTGTATTATAGACATTGTGGTATATGATTAATATAGCACAATCTAAGAAATAATAATGGGTTTTCCAGAAGCATTCTCTCCTGACGTTTCGCCCACATCTCTTATGTAACTTATCATTTAGCACTGGTATGTGACAGAATACGAATAATATAACATGCTAGTGGTGTATTATAGACATTGTGGTATATGATTAACATAGTACAATCTAAGAAGTAATAATGGGTTTCCAGAAGCATTCTCTCCTGACACTTCACCCACATCTCTTATGCAACTTATCATTTAGCACTGGTATGTGACAGAATACGAATAATATAACATGCTAGTGGTGTATTATAGACATTGTGGTATATGATTAACATAGTACAATCTAAGAAGTAATAATGGGTTTCCAGAAGCATTCTCTCCTGACACTTCACCCACATCTCTTATGCAACTTATCATTTAGCACTGGTATGTGACAGAATACGAATAATATAACATGCTAGTGGTGTATTATAGACATTGTGGTATATGATTAACATAGTACAATCTAAGAAGTAATAATGGGTTTCCAGAAGCATTCTCTCCTGACACTTCACCCACATCTCTTATGCAACTTATCATTTAGCACTGGTATGTGACAGAATACGAATAATATAACATGCTAGTGGTGTATTATAGACATTGTGGTATATGATTAACATAGTACAATCTAAGAAGTAATAATGGGTTTCCAGAAGCATTCTCTCCTGACACTTCACCCACATCTCTTATGCAACTTATCATTTAGCACTGGTATGTGACAGAATACGAATAATATAACATGCTAGTGGTGTATTATAGACATTGTGGTATATGATTAACATAGTACAATCTAAGAAATAATAATGGGTTTCCAGAAGCATTCTCTCCTGACATTTCGCCCACATCTCTTATGTAACTTATCATTTAGCACTGGTATGTGACATAATACGAATAATATAACATGCTAGTGGTGTATTATAGACATTGTGGTATATGATTAACATAGTACAATCTAAGAAATAATAATGGGTTTCCAGAAGCATTCTCTCCTGACATTTCACCCACATCTCTTATGCAACTTATCATTTAGCACTGGTATGTGATATAATACGAATAATATAACATGCTAGTGGTGTATTCTAGATATTGTGGTATATGATTAATATAGTACAATCTAAGAAATAATAATGGGTTTCCAGAAGCATTCTTTCCTGACATTTCACCCACATCTCTTATGCAACTTATCATTTAGCACTGGTATGTGACATAATACGAATAATATAACATGCTAGTGGTGTATTATAGACATTGTGGTATATGATTAACATAGTACAATCTAAGAAATAATAATTAGTTTTCCAGAAGCATTCTCTCCTGACATTTCACCCACATCTCTTATGCAACTTATCATTTAGCACTGGTATGTGACATAATACGAATAATATAACATGCTAGTGGTGTATTATAGACATTGTGGTATATGATTAACATAGTACAATCTAAGAAATAATAATTAGTTTTCCAGAAGCATTCTCTCCTGACATTTCACCCACATCTCTTATGCAACTTATCATTTAGCACTGGTATGTGACAGAATACGAATAATATAACATGCTAGTGGTGTATTATAGACATTGTGGTATATGATTAACATAGTACAATCTAAGAAATAATAATGGGTTTCCAGAAGCATTCTCTCCTGACATTTCGCCCACATCTCTTATGTAACTTATCATTTAGCACTGGTATGTGACAGAATACGAATAATATAACATGCTAGTGGTGTATTATAGACATTGTGGTATATGATTAACATAGTACAATCTAAGAAATAATAATGGGTTTCCAGAAGCATTCTTTCCTGACATTTCACCCACATCTCTTATGCAACTTATCATTTAGCACTGGTATGTGACATAATATGAATAATATAACATGCTAGTGGTGTATTATACATATTGTGGTATATGATTAACATAGTACAATCTAAGAAATAATAATTAGTTTTCCAGAAGCATTCTCTCCTGACATTTCACCCACATCTCTTATGCAACTTATCATTTAGCACTGGTATGTGACATAATACGAATAATATAACATGCTAGTGGTGTATTATAGACATTGTGGTATATGATTAACATAGTACAATCTAAGAAATAATAATGGGTTTCCAGAAGCATTCTTTCCTGACATTTCACCCACATCTCTTATGCAACTTATCATTTAGCACTGGTATGTGACATAATATGAATAATATAACATGCTAGTGGTGTATTATACATATTGTGGTATATGATTAACATAGTACAATCTGAGAAATAATAATTAGTTTTCCAGAAGCATTCTCTCCTGACATTTCGCCCACATCTCTTATGCAACTTATCATTTAGCACTGGTATGTGACATAATACGAATAATATAACATGCTAGTGGTGTATTATAGACATTGTGGTATATGATTAACATAGTACAATCTAAGAAATAATAATTAGTTTTCCAGAAGCATTCTCTCCTGACATTTCACCCACATCTCTTATGCAACTTATCATTTAGCACTGGTATGTGACATAATACGAATAATATAACATGCTAGTGGTGTATTATAGACATTGTGGTATATGATTAACATAGTACAATCTAAGAAATAATAATTAGTTTTCCAGAAGCATTCTCTCCTGACATTTCGCCCACATCTCTTATGCAACTTATCATTTAGCACTGGTATGTGACAGAATACGAATAATATAACATGCTAGTGGTGTATTATAGACATTGTGGTATATGATTAACATAGTACAATCTAAGAAATAATAATGGGTTTCCAGAAGCATTCTCTCCTGACATTTCGCCCACATCTCTTATGTAACTTATCATTTAGCACTGGTATGTGACATAATACGAATAATATAACATGCTAGGGGTGTATTATAGACATTGTGTTATATGATTAATATAGTACAATCTAAGAAATAATAATGGGTTTTCCAGAAGCATTCTCTCCTGACGTTTCGCCCACATCTCTTACGCAACTTATCATTTAGCACTGGTATGTGACATAATATGAATAATATAACATGCTAGTGGTGTATTATACATATTGTGGTATATGATTAACATAGTACAATCTAAGAAATAATAATTAGTTTTCCAGAAGCATTCTCTCCTGACATTTCACCCACATCTCTTATGCAACTTATCATTTAGCACTGGTATGTGACATAATACGAATAATATAACATGCTAGTGGTGTATTATAGACATTGTGGTATATGATTAACATAGTACAATCTAAGAAATAATAATGGGTTTCCAGAAGCATTCTTTCCTGACATTTCACCCACATCTCTTATGCAACTTATCATTTAGCACTGGTATGTGACATAATATGAATAATATAACATGCTAGTGGTGTATTATACATATTGTGGTATATGATTAACATAGTACAATCTGAGAAATAATAATTAGTTTTCCAGAAGCATTCTCTCCTGACATTTCGCCCACATCTCTTATGCAACTTATCATTTAGCACTGGTATGTGACATAATACGAATAATATAACATGCTAGTGGTGTATTATAGACATTGTGGTATATGATTAACATAGTACAATCTAAGAAATAATAATTAGTTTTCCAGAAGCATTCTCTCCTGACATTTCACCCACATCTCTTATGCAACTTATCATTTAGCACTGGTATGTGACATAATACGAATAATATAACATGCTAGTGGTGTATTATAGACATTGTGGTATATGATTAACATAGTACAATCTAAGAAATAATAATTAGTTTTCCAGAAGCATTCTCTCCTGACATTTCGCCCACATCTCTTATGCAACTTATCATTTAGCACTGGTATGTGACAGAATACGAATAATATAACATGCTAGTGGTGTATTATAGACATTGTGGTATATGATTAACATAGTACAATCTAAGAAATAATAATGGGTTTCCAGAAGCATTCTCTCCTGACATTTCGCCCACATCTCTTATGTAACTTATCATTTAGCACTGGTATGTGACATAATACGAATAATATAACATGCTAGGGGTGTATTATAGACATTGTGTTATATGATTAATATAGTACAATCTAAGAAATAATAATGGGTTTTCCAGAAGCATTCTCTCCTGACGTTTCGCCCACATCTCTTACGCAACTTATCATTTAGCACTGGTATGTGACATAATACGAATAATATAACATGCTAGTGGTGCATTATAGATATTGTGGTATATGATTAATATAGTACAATCTAAGAAATAATAATGGGTTTTCCAGAAGCATTCTCTCCTGACGTTTCGCCCACATCTCTTACGCAACTTATCATTTAGCACTGGTATGTGACATAATACGAATAATATAACATGCTAGTGGTGCATTATAGATATTGTGGTATATGATTAATATAGTACAATCTAAGAAATAATAATGGGTTTCCAGAAGCATTCTCTCCTGACATTTCACCCACATCTCTTATGCAACTTATCATTTAGCACTGGTATGTGACATAATACGAATAATATAACATGCTAGTGGTGCATTATAGATATTGTGGTATATGATTAATATAGTACAATCTAAGAAATAATAATGGGTTTTCCAGAAGCATTCTCTCCTGACGTTTCGCCCACATCTCTTACGCAACTTATCATTTAGCACTGGTATGTGACATAATACGAATAATATAACATGCTAGTGGTGCATTATAGATATTGTGTTATATGATTAATATAGTACAATCTAAGAAATAATAATGGGTTTTCCAGAAGCATTCTCTCCTGACGTTTCGCCCACATCTCTTACGCAACTTATCATTTAGCACTGGTATGTGACATAATACGAATAATATAACATGCTAGTGGTGTATTATAGACATTGTGGTATATGATTAACATAGTACAATCTAAGAAATAATAATGGGTTTCCAGAAGCATTCTCTCCTGACATTTCGCCCACATCTCTTATGTAACTTATCATTTAGCACTGGTATGTGACAGAATACGAATAATATAACATGCTAGTGGTGTATTATAGACATTGTGGTATATGATTAACATAGTACAATCTAAGAAGTAATAATGGGTTTCCAGAAGCATTCTCTCCTGACACTTCACCCACATCTCTTATGCAACTTATCATTTAGCACTGGTATGTGACAGAATACGAATAATATAACATGCTAGTGGTGTATTATAGACATTGTGGTATATGATTAACATAGTACAATCTAAGAAGTAATAATGGGTTTCCAGAAGCATTCTCTCCTGACACTTCACCCACATCTCTTATGCAACTTATCATTTAGCACTGGTATGTGACAGAATACGAATAATATAACATGCTAGTGGTGTATTATAGACATTGTGGTATATGATTAACATAGTACAATCTAAGAAGTAATAATGGGTTTCCAGAAGCATTCTCTCCTGACACTTCACCCACATCTCTTATGCAACTTATCATTTAGCACTGGTATGTGACAGAATACGAATAATATAACATGCTAGTGGTGTATTATAGACATTGTGGTATATGATTAACATAGTACAATCTAAGAAGTAATAATGGGTTTCCAGAAGCATTCTCTCCTGACACTTCACCCACATCTCTTATGCAACTTATCATTTAGCACTGGTATGTGACATAATACGAATAATATAACATGCTAGTGGTGTATTATAGACATTGTGGTATATGATTAACATAGTACAATCTAAGAAATAATAATGGGTTTCCAGAAGCATTCTCTCCTGACATTTCGCCCACATCTCTTATGTAACTTATCATTTAGCACTGGTATGTGACATAATACGAATAATATAACATGCTAGTGGTGTATTATAGACATTGTGGTATATGATTAACATAGTACAATCTAAGAAATAATAATGGGTTTCCAGAAGCATTCTCTCCTGACATTTCGCCCACATCTCTTATGCAACTTATCATTTAGCACTGGTATGTGATATAATACGAATAATATAACATGCTAGTGGTGTATTCTAGATATTGTGGTATATGATTAATATAGTACAATCTAAGAAATAATAATGGGTTTCCAGAAGCATTCTTTCCTGACATTTCACCCACATCTCTTATGCAACTTATCATTTAGCACTGGTATGTGACATAATACGAATAATATAACATGCTAGTGGTGTATTATAGACATTGTGGTATATGATTAACATAGTACAATCTAAGAAATAATAATTAGTTTTCCAGAAGCATTCTCTCCTGACATTTCACCCACATCTCTTATGCAACTTATCATTTAGCACTGGTATGTGACATAATACGAATAATATAACATGCTAGTGGTGTATTATAGACATTGTGGTATATGATTAACATAGTACAATCTAAGAAATAATAATTAGTTTTCCAGAAGCATTCTCTCCTGACATTTCACCCACATCTCTTATGCAACTTATCATTTAGCACTGGTATGTGACAGAATACGAATAATATAACATGCTAGTGGTGTATTATAGACATTGTGGTATATGATTAACATAGTACAATCTAAGAAATAATAATGGGTTTCCAGAAGCATTCTCTCCTGACATTTCGCCCACATCTCTTATGTAACTTATCATTTAGCACTGGTATGTGACAGAATACGAATAATATAACATGCTAGTGGTGTATTATAGACATTGTGGTATATGATTAACATAGTACAATCTAAGAAATAATAATGGGTTTCCAGAAGCATTCTTTCCTGACATTTCACCCACATCTCTTATGCAACTTATCATTTAGCACTGGTATGTGACATAATATGAATAATATAACATGCTAGTGGTGTATTATACATATTGTGGTATATGATTAACATAGTACAATCTAAGAAATAATAATTAGTTTTCCAGAAGCATTCTCTCCTGACATTTCGCCCACATCTCTTATGCAACTTATCATTTAGCACTGGTATGTGACATAATACGAATAATATAACATGCTAGTGGTGTATTATAGACATTGTGGTATATGATTAACATAGTACAATCTAAGAAATAATAATTAGTTTTCCAGAAGCATTCTCTCCTGACATTTCACCCACATCTCTTATGCAACTTATCATTTAGCACTGGTATGTGACAGAATACGAATAATATAACATGCTAGTGGTGTATTATAGACATTGTGGTATATGATTAACATAGTACAATCTAAGAAATAATAATGGGTTTCCAGAAGCATTCTCTCCTGACATTTCGCCCACATCTCTTAAGTAACTTATCATTTAGCACTGGTATGTGACAGAATACGAATAATATAACATGCTAGTGGTGTATTATAGACATTGTGGTATATGATTAACATAGTACAATCTAAGAAATAATAATGGGTTTCCAGAAGCATTCTTTCCTGACATTTCACCCACATCTCTTATGCAACTTATCATTTAGCACTGGTATGTGACATAATATGAATAATATAACATGCTAGTGGTGTATTATACATATTGTGGTATATGATTAACATAGTACAATCTAAGAAATAATAATTAGTTTTCCAGAAGCATTCTCTCCTGACATTTCGCCCACATCTCTTATGCAACTTATCATTTAGCACTGGTATGTGACATAATACGAATAATATAACATGCTAGTGGTGTATTATAGACATTGTGGTATATGATTAACATAGTACAATCTAAGAAATAATAATGGGTTTCCAGAAGCATTCTTTCCTGACATTTCACCCACATCTCTTATGCAACTTATCATTTAGCACTGGTATGTGACATAATACGAATAATATAACATGCTAGTGGTGTATTATACATATTGTGGTATATGATTAACATAGTACAATCTGAGAAATAATAATTAGTTTTCCAGAAGCATTCTCTCCTGACGTTTCGCCCACATCTCTTACGCAACTTATCATTTAGCACTGGTATGTGACAGAATACGAATAATATAACATGCTAGTGGTGTATTATAGACATTGTGGTATATGATTAACATAGTACAATCTCAGAAATAATAATGGGTTTTCCAGAAGCATTCTCTCCTGACATTTCGCCCACATCTCTTATGTAACTTATCATTTAGCACTGGTATGTGACATAATACGAATAATATAACATGCTGGGGGTGTATTATAGACATTGTGGTATATGATTAATATAGCACAATCTAAGAAATAATAATGGGTTTTCCAGAAGCATTCTCTCCTGACGTTTCGCCCACATCTCTTATGTAACTTATCATTTAGCACTGGTATGTGACAGAATACGAATAATATAACATGCTAGTGGTGTATTATAGACATTGTGGTATATGATTAACATAGTACAATCTAAGAAGTAATAATGGGTTTCCAGAAGCATTCTCTCCTGACACTTCACCCACATCTCTTATGCAACTTATCATTTAGCACTGGTATGTGACAGAATACGAATAATATAACATGCTAGTGGTGTATTATAGACATTGTGGTATATGATTAACATAGTACAATCTAAGAAGTAATAATGGGTTTCCAGAAGCATTCTCTCCTGACACTTCACCCACATCTCTTATGCAACTTATCATTTAGCACTGGTATGTGACAGAATACGAATAATATAACATGCTAGTGGTGTATTATAGACATTGTGGTATATGATTAACATAGTACAATCTAAGAAGTAATAATGGGTTTCCAGAAGCATTCTCTCCTGACACTTCACCCACATCTCTTATGCAACTTATCATTTAGCACTGGTATGTGACAGAATACGAATAATATAACATGCTAGTGGTGTATTATAGACATTGTGGTATATGATTAACATAGTACAATCTAAGAAGTAATAATGGGTTTCCAGAAGCATTCTCTCCTGACACTTCACCCACATCTCTTATGCAACTTATCATTTAGCACTGGTATGTGACAGAATACGAATAATATAACATGCTAGTGGTGTATTATAGACATTGTGGTATATGATTAACATAGTACAATCTAAGAAATAATAATGGGTTTCCAGAAGCATTCTCTCCTGACATTTCGCCCACATCTCTTATGTAACTTATCATTTAGCACTGGTATGTGACATAATACGAATAATATAACATGCTAGTGGTGTATTATAGACATTGTGGTATATGATTAACATAGTACAATCTAAGAAATAATAATGGGTTTCCAGAAGCATTCTCTCCTGACATTTCACCCACATCTCTTATGCAACTTATCATTTAGCACTGGTATGTGATATAATACGAATAATATAACATGCTAGTGGTGTATTCTAGATATTGTGGTATATGATTAATATAGTACAATCTAAGAAATAATAATGGGTTTCCAGAAGCATTCTTTCCTGACATTTCACCCACATCTCTTATGCAACTTATCATTTAGCACTGGTATGTGACATAATACGAATAATATAACATGCTAGTGGTGTATTATAGACATTGTGGTATATGATTAACATAGTACAATCTAAGAAATAATAATTAGTTTTCCAGAAGCATTCTCTCCTGACATTTCACCCACATCTCTTATGCAACTTATCATTTAGCACTGGTATGTGACAGAATACGAATAATATAACATGCTAGTGGTGTATTATAGACATTGTGGTATATGATTAACATAGTACAATCTAAGAAATAATAATTAGTTTTCCAGAAGCATTCTCTCCTGACATTTCACCCACATCTCTTATGCAACTTATCATTTAGCACTGGTATGTGACAGAATACGAATAATATAACATGCTAGTGGTGTATTATAGACATTGTGGTATATGATTAACATAGTACAATCTAAGAAATAATAATGGGTTTCCAGAAGCATTCTCTCCTGACATTTCGCCCACATCTCTTATGTAACTTATCATTTAGCACTGGTATGTGACAGAATACGAATAATATAACATGCTAGTGGTGTATTATAGACATTGTGGTATATGATTAACATAGTACAATCTAAGAAATAATAATGGGTTTCCAGAAGCATTCTTTCCTGACATTTCACCCACATCTCTTATGCAACTTATCATTTAGCACTGGTATGTGACATAATATGAATAATATAACATGCTAGTGGTGTATTATACATATTGTGGTATATGATTAACATAGTACAATCTAAGAAATAATAATTAGTTTTCCAGAAGCATTCTCTCCTGACATTTCGCCCACATCTCTTATGCAACTTATCATTTAGCACTGGTATGTGACATAATACGAATAATATAACATGCTAGTGGTGTATTATAGACATTGTGGTATATGATTAACATAGTACAATCTAAGAAATAATAATTAGTTTTCCAGAAGCATTCTCTCCTGACATTTCACCCACATCTCTTATGCAACTTATCATTTAGCACTGGTATGTGACAGAATACGAATAATATAACATGCTAGTGGTGTATTATAGACATTGTGGTATATGATTAACATAGTACAATCTAAGAAATAATAATGGGTTTCCAGAAGCATTCTCTCCTGACATTTCGCCCACATCTCTTAAGTAACTTATCATTTAGCACTGGTATGTGACAGAATACGAATAATATAACATGCTAGTGGTGTATTATAGACATTGTGGTATATGATTAACATAGTACAATCTAAGAAATAATAATGGGTTTCCAGAAGCATTCTTTCCTGACATTTCACCCACATCTCTTATGCAACTTATCATTTAGCACTGGTATGTGACATAATATGAATAATATAACATGCTAGTGGTGTATTATACATATTGTGGTATATGATTAACATAGTACAATCTAAGAAATAATAATTAGTTTTCCAGAAGCATTCTCTCCTGACATTTCGCCCACATCTCTTATGCAACTTATCATTTAGCACTGGTATGTGACATAATACGAATAATATAACATGCTAGTGGTGTATTATAGACATTGTGGTATATGATTAACATAGTACAATCTAAGAAATAATAATGGGTTTCCAGAAGCATTCTTTCCTGACATTTCACCCACATCTCTTATGCAACTTATCATTTAGCACTGGTATGTGACAGAATACGAATAATATAACATGCTAGTGGTGTATTATAGACATTGTGGTATATGATTAACATAGTACAATCTAAGAAATAATAATGGGTTTCCAGAAGCATTCTTTCCTGACATTTCACCCACATCTCTTATGCAACTTATCATTTAGCACTGGTATGTGACAGAATACGAATAATATAACATGCTAGTGGTGTATTATAGACATTGTGGTATATGATTAACATAGTACAATCTAAGAAATAATAATGGGTTTTCCAGAAGCATTCTCTCCTGACATTTCGCCCACATCTCTTATGTAACTTATCATTTAGCACTGGTATGTGACATAATACGAATAATATAACATGCTGGGGGTGTATTATAGACATTGTGGTATATGATTAATATAGCACAATCTAAGAAATAATAATGGGTTTTCCAGAAGCATTCTCTCCTGACGTTTCGCCCACATCTCTTATGTAACTTATCATTTAGCACTGGTATGTGACAGAATACGAATAATATAACATGCTAGTGGTGTATTATAGACATTGTGGTATATGATTAACATAGTACAATCTAAGAAGTAATAATGGGTTTCCAGAAGCATTCTCTCCTGACACTTCACCCACATCTCTTATGCAACTTATCATTTAGCACTGGTATGTGACAGAATACGAATAATATAACATGCTAGTGGTGTATTATAGACATTGTGGTATATGATTAACATAGTACAATCTAAGAAGTAATAATGGGTTTCCAGAAGCATTCTCTCCTGACACTTCACCCACATCTCTTATGCAACTTATCATTTAGCACTGGTATGTGACAGAATACGAATAATATAACATGCTAGTGGTGTATTATAGACATTGTGGTATATGATTAACATAGTACAATCTAAGAAGTAATAATGGGTTTCCAGAAGCATTCTCTCCTGACACTTCACCCACATCTCTTATGCAACTTATCATTTAGCACTGGTATGTGACAGAATACGAATAATATAACATGCTAGTGGTGTATTATAGACATTGTGGTATATGATTAACATAGTACAATCTAAGAAGTAATAATGGGTTTCCAGAAGCATTCTCTCCTGACACTTCACCCACATCTCTTATGCAACTTATCATTTAGCACTGGTATGTGACAGAATACGAATAATATAACATGCTAGTGGTGTATTATAGACATTGTGGTATATGATTAACATAGTACAATCTAAGAAATAATAATGGGTTTCCAGAAGCATTCTCTCCTGACATTTCGCCCACATCTCTTATGTAACTTATCATTTAGCACTGGTATGTGACATAATACGAATAATATAACATGCTAGTGGTGTATTATAGACATTGTGGTATATGATTAACATAGTACAATCTAAGAAATAATAATGGGTTTCCAGAAGCATTCTCTCCTGACATTTCACCCACATCTCTTATGCAACTTATCATTTAGCACTGGTATGTGATATAATACGAATAATATAACATGCTAGTGGTGTATTCTAGATATTGTGGTATATGATTAATATAGTACAATCTAAGAAATAATAATTAGTTTTCCAGAAGCATTCTCTCCTGACATTTCGCCCACATCTCTTATGCAACTTATCATTTAGCACTGGTATGTGACATAATACGAATAATATAACATGCTAGTGGTGTATTATAGACATTGTGGTATATGATTAACATAGTACAATCTAAGAAATAATAATTAGTTTTCCAGAAGCATTCTCTCCTGACATTTCACCCACATCTCTTATGCAACTTATCATTTAGCACTGGTATGTGACAGAATACGAATAATATAACATGCTAGTGGTGTATTATAGACATTGTGGTATATGATTAACATAGTACAATCTAAGAAATAATAATGGGTTTCCAGAAGCATTCTCTCCTGACATTTCGCCCACATCTCTTATGTAACTTATCATTTAGCACTGGTATGTGACAGAATACGAATAATATAACATGCTAGTGGTGTATTATAGACATTGTGGTATATGATTAACATAGTACAATCTAAGAAATAATAATGGGTTTCCAGAAGCATTCTTTCCTGACATTTCACCCACATCTCTTATGCAACTTATCATTTAGCACTGGTATGTGACATAATATGAATAATATAACATGCTAGTGGTGTATTATACATATTGTGGTATATGATTAACATAGTACAATCTAAGAAATAATAATTAGTTTTCCAGAAGCATTCTCTCCTGACATTTCGCCCACATCTCTTATGCAACTTATCATTTAGCACTGGTATGTGACATAATACGAATAATATAACATGCTAGTGGTGTATTATAGACATTGTGGTATATGATTAACATAGTACAATCTAAGAAATAATAATGGGTTTCCAGAAGCATTCTTTCCTGACATTTCACCCACATCTCTTATGCAACTTATCATTTAGCACTGGTATGTGACATAATATGAATAATATAACATGCTAGTGGTGTATTATACATATTGTGGTATATGATTAACATAGTACAATCTGAGAAATAATAATTAGTTTTCCAGAAGCATTCTCTCCTGACGTTTCGCCCACATCTCTTACGCAACTTATCATTTAGCACTGGTATGTGACAGAATACGAATAATATAACATGCTAGTGGTGTATTATAGACATTGTGGTATATGATTAACATAGTACAATCTAAGAAATAATAATGGGTTTTCCAGAAGCATTCTCTCCTGACATTTCGCCCACATCTCTTATGTAACTTATCATTTAGCACTGGTATGTGACATAATACGAATAATATAACATGCTGGGGGTGTATTATAGACATTGTGGTATATGATTAATATAGCACAATCTAAGAAATAATAATGGGTTTTCCAGAAGCATTCTCTCCTGACGTTTCGCCCACATCTCTTATGTAACTTATCATTTAGCACTGGTATGTGACAGAATACGAATAATATAACATGCTAGTGGTGTATTATAGACATTGTGGTATATGATTAACATAGTACAATCTAAGAAGTAATAATGGGTTTCCAGAAGCATTCTCTCCTGACACTTCACCCACATCTCTTATGCAACTTATCATTTAGCACTGGTATGTGACAGAATACGAATAATATAACATGCTAGTGGTGTATTACAGACATTGTGGTATATGATTAACATAGTACAATCTAAGAAGTAATAATGGGTTTCCAGAAGCATTCTCTCCTGACACTTCACCCACATCTCTTATGCAACTTATCATTTAGCACTGGTATGTGACAGAATACGAATAATATAACATGCTAGTGGTGTATTATAGACATTGTGGTATATGATTAACATAGTACAATCTAAGAAGTAATAATGGGTTTCCAGAAGCATTCTCTCCTGACACTTCACCCACATCTCTTATGCAACTTATCATTTAGCACTGGTATGTGACAGAATACGAATAATATAACATGCTAGTGGTGTATTATAGACATTGTGGTATATGATTAACATAGTACAATCTAAGAAGTAATAATGGGTTTCCAGAAGCATTCTCTCCTGACACTTCACCCACATCTCTTATGCAACTTATCATTTAGCACTGGTATGTGACAGAATACGAATAATATAACATGCTAGTGGTGTATTATAGACATTGTGGTATATGATTAACATAGTACAATCTAAGAAATAATAATGGGTTTCCAGAAGCATTCTCTCCTGACATTTCGCCCACATCTCTTATGTAACTTATCATTTAGCACTGGTATGTGACATAATACGAATAATATAACATGCTAGTGGTGTATTATAGACATTGTGGTATATGATTAACATAGTACAATCTAAGAAATAATAATGGGTTTCCAGAAGCATTCTCTCCTGACATTTCACCCACATCTCTTATGCAACTTATCATTTAGCACTGGTATGTGATATAATACGAATAATATAACATGCTAGTGGTGTATTCTAGATATTGTGGTATATGATTAATATAGTACAATCTAAGAAATAATAATGGGTTTCCAGAAGCATTCTTTCCTGACATTTCACCCACATCTCTTATGCAACTTATCATTTAGCACTGGTATGTGACATAATACGAATAATATAACATGCTAGTGGTGTATTATAGACATTGTGGTATATGATTAACATAGTACAATCTAAGAAATAATAATTAGTTTTCCAGAAGCATTCTCTCCTGACATTTCACCCACATCTCTTATGCAACTTATCATTTAGCACTGGTATGTGACATAATACGAATAATATAACATGCTAGTGGTGTATTATAGACATTGTGGTATATGATTAACATAGTACAATCTAAGAAATAATAATTAGTTTTCCAGAAGCATTCTCTCCTGACATTTCACCCACATCTCTTATGCAACTTATCATTTAGCACTGGTATGTGACAGAATACGAATAATATAACATGCTAGTGGTGTATTATAGACATTGTGGTATATGATTAACATAGTACAATCTAAGAAATAATAATGGGTTTCCAGAAGCATTCTCTCCTGACATTTCGCCCACATCTCTTATGTAACTTATCATTTAGCACTGGTATGTGACAGAATACGAATAATATAACATGCTAGTGGTGTATTATAGACATTGTGGTATATGATTAACATAGTACAATCTAAGAAATAATAATGGGTTTCCAGAAGCATTCTTTCCTAACATTTCACCCACATCTCTTATGCAACTTATCATTTAGCACTGGTATGTGACATAATATGAATAATATAACATGCTAGTGGTGTATTATACATATTGTGGTATATGATTAACATAGTACAATCTAAGAAATAATAATTAGTTTTCCAGAAGCATTCTCTCCTGACATTTCGCCCACATCTCTTATGCAACTTATCATTTAGCACTGGTATGTGACATAATACGAATAATATAACATGCTAGTGGTGTATTATAGACATTGTGGTATATGATTAACATAGTACAATCTAAGAAATAATAATGGGTTTCCAGAAGCATTCTTTCCTGACATTTCACCCACATCTCTTATGCAACTTATCATTTAGCACTGGTATGTGACATAATATGAATAATATAACATGCTAGTGGTGTATTATACATATTGTGGTATATGATTAACATAGTACAATCTGAGAAATAATAATTAGTTTTCCAGAAGCATTCTCTCCTGACATTTCGCCCACATCTCTTATGCAACTTATCATTTAGCACTGGTATGTGACATAATACGAATAATATAACATGCTAGTGGTGTATTATAGACATTGTGGTATATGATTAACATAGTACAATCTAAGAAATAATAATTAGTTTTCCAGAAGCATTCTCTCCTGACATTTCACCCACATCTCTTATGCAACTTATCATTTAGCACTGGTATGTGACATAATACGAATAATATAACATGCTAGTGGTGTATTATAGACATTGTGGTATATGATTAACATAGTACAATCTAAGAAATAATAATGGGTTTCCAGAAGCATTCTCTCCTGACATTTCACCCACATCTCTTATGCAACTTATCATTTAGCACTGGTATGTGATATAATACGAATAATATAACATGCTAGTGGTGTATTCTAGATATTGTGGTATATGATTAATATAGTACAATCTAAGAAATAATAATGGGTTTCCAGAAGCATTCTTTCCTGACATTTCACCCACATCTCTTATGCAACTTATCATTTAGCACTGGTATGTGACATAATACGAATAATATAACATGCTAGTGGTGTATTATAGACATTGTGGTATATGATTAACATAGTACAATCTAAGAAATAATAATTAGTTTTCCAGAAGCATTCTCTCCTGACATTTCACCCACATCTCTTATGCAACTTATCATTTAGCACTGGTATGTGACAGAATACGAATAATATAACATGCTAGTGGTGTATTATAGACATTGTGGTATATGATTAACATAGTACAATCTAAGAAATAATAATGGGTTTTCCAGAAGCATTCTCTCCTGACATTTCGCCCACATCTCTTATGTAACTTATCATTTAGCACTGGTATGTGACATAATACGAATAATATAACATGCTGGGGGTGTATTATAGACATTGTGGTATATGATTAATATAGCACAATCTAAGAAATAATAATGGGTTTTCCAGAAGCATTCTCTCCTGACGTTTCGCCCACATCTCTTATGTAACTTATCATTTAGCACTGGTATGTGACAGAATACGAATAATATAACATGCTAGTGGTGTATTATAGACATTGTGGTATATGATTAACATAGTACAATCTAAGAAGTAATAATGGGTTTCCAGAAGCATTCTCTCCTGACACTTCACCCACATCTCTTATGCAACTTATCATTTAGCACTGGTATGTGACAGAATACGAATAATATAACATGCTAGTGGTGTATTATAGACATTGTGGTATATGATTAACATAGTACAATCTAAGAAGTAATAATGGGTTTCCAGAAGCATTCTCTCCTGACACTTCACCCACATCTCTTATGCAACTTATCATTTAGCACTGGTATGTGACAGAATACGAATAATATAACATGCTAGTGGTGTATTACAGACATTGTGGTATATGATTAACATAGTACAATCTAAGAAGTAATAATGGGTTTCCAGAAGCATTCTCTCCTGACACTTCACCCACATCTCTTATGCAACTTATCATTTAGCACTGGTATGTGACAGAATACGAATAATATAACATGCTAGTGGTGTATTATAGACATTGTGGTATATGATTAACATAGTACAATCTAAGAAATAATAATGGGTTTCCAGAAGCATTCTCTCCTGACATTTCGCCCACATCTCTTATGTAACTTATCATTTAGCACTGGTATGTGACAGAATACGAATAATATAACATGCTAGTGGTGTATTATAGACATTGTGGTATATGATTAACATAGTACAATCTAAGAAGTAATAATGGGTTTCCAGAAGCATTCTCTCCTGACACTTCACCCACATCTCTTATGCAACTTATCATTTAGCACTGGTATGTGACAGAATACGAATAATATAACATGCTAGTGGTGTATTATAGACATTGTGGTATATGATTAACATAGTACAATCTAAGAAGTAATAATGGGTTTCCAGAAGCATTCTCTCCTGACACTTCACCCACATCTCTTATGCAACTTATCATTTAGCACTGGTATGTGACAGAATACGAATAATATAACATGCTAGTGGTGTATTATAGACATTGTGGTATATGATTAACATAGTACAATCTAAGAAGTAATAATGGGTTTCCAGAAGCATTCTCTCCTGACACTTCACCCACATCTCTTATGCAACTTATCATTTAGCACTGGTATGTGACAGAATACGAATAATATAACATGCTAGTGGTGTATTATAGACATTGTGGTATATGATTAACATAGTACAATCTAAGAAATAATAATGGGTTTCCAGAAGCATTCTCTCCTGACATTTCGCCCACATCTCTTATGTAACTTATCATTTAGCACTGGTATGTGACATAATACGAATAATATAACATGCTAGTGGTGTATTATAGACATTGTGGTATATGATTAACATAGTACAATCTAAGAAATAATAATGGGTTTCCAGAAGCATTCTCTCCTGACATTTCACCCACATCTCTTATGCAACTTATCATTTAGCACTGGTATGTGATATAATACGAATAATATAACATGCTAGTGGTGTATTCTAGATATTGTGGTATATGATTAACATAGTACAATCTAAGAAATAATAATGGGTTTCCAGAAGCATTCTCTCCTGACATTTCGCCCACATCTCTTATGCAACTTATCATTTAGCA